>NC_079390.1:31603-224103 GCF_029220125.1 Pseudoliparis swirei
TTAGTGTTATGAGAGGGTGATGTTCTCATGTTAGTGTTATGAGAGGGTTATGTTCTCATGTTAGTGTTATGAGAGGGTGATGTTCTCATGTTAATGTTATGAGAGGGTGATGTTCTCATGTTATGAGAGGGTGACGTTCTCATGTAAGTGTTATGAGAGGGTGATGTTCTCATGTTAGTGTTATGAGAGGGTGATGTTCTCATGTTATGAGAGGGTGATGTTCTCATGTTAATGTTATGAGAGGGTGATGTTCTCATGTTAGTGTTATGAGAGGGTGATGTTCTCATGTTATGAGAGGGTGATGTTCTCATGTTAGTGTTATGAGAGGGTGATGTTCTCATGTTATGAGAGTGTGATGTTCTCATGTTATGAGAGGGTGATGTTCTCATGTTATGAGAGGGTGATGTCCTCATGTTATGAGAGGGTGATGTTCTCATGTTAATGTTATGAGAGGGTGATGTTCTCATGTTATGAGAGGGTGATGTTCTCATGTTAGTGTTATGAGAGGGTGATGTTCTCATGTTATGAGAGGGTGATGTTCTCATGTTAGTGTTATGAGAGGGTGATGTTCTCATGTTATGAGAGGGTGATGTTCTCATGTTAATGTTATGAGAGGGTGATGTTCTCATGTTATGAGAGGGTGATGTTCTCATGTTAGTGTTATGAGAGGGTGATGTTCTCATGTTATGAGAGGGTGATGTTCTCATGTTAGTGTTATGAGAGGGTGATGTTCTCATGTTATGAGAGGGTGATGTTCTCATGTTATGAGAGTGTGATGTTCTCATGTTATGAGAGGGTGATGTTCTCATGTTATGAGAGGGTGATGTTCTCATGTTAGTGTTATGAGAGGGTGATGTTCTCATGTTATGAGAGGGTGACGTTCTCATGTTAGTGTTATGAGAGGGTGATGTTCTCATGTTAGTGTTATGAGAGGGTGATGTTCTCATGTTAGTGTTATGAGAGGGTGATGTTCTCATGTTATGAGAGTGTGATGTTCTCATGTTATGAGAGGGTGATGTTCTCATGTTAGTGTTATGAGAGGGTGATGTTCTCATGTTATGAGAGGGTGACGTTCTCATGTTAGTGTTATGAGAGGGTGATGTTCTCATGTTAGTGTTATGAGAGGGTGATGTTCTCATGTTATGAGAGTGTGATGTTCTCATGTTATGAGAGGGTGATGTTCTCATGTTATGAGAGGGTGATGTTCTCATGTTAATGTTATGAGAGGGTGATGTTCTCATGTTATGAGAGTGTGATGTTCTCATGTTATGAGAGGGTAATGTTCTCATGTTATGAGAGGGTGATGTTCTCATGTTATGAGAGGGTGATGTTCTCATGTTAATGTTATGAGAGGGTGATGTTCTCATGTTATGAGAGTGTGATGTTCTCATGTTATGAGAGGGTGATGTTCTCATGTTATGAGAGGGTGACGTTCTCATGTTAGTGTTATGAGAGGGTGATGTTCTCATGTTAGTGTTATGAGAGGGTGATGTTCTCATGTTATGAGAGTGTGATGTTCTCATGTTATGAGAGGGTGATGTTCTCATGTTAGTGTTATGAGAGGGTGATGTTCTCATGTTATGAGAGGGTGACGTTCTCATGTTAGTGTTATGAGAGGGTGATGTTCTCATGTTAGTGTTATGAGAGGGTGATGTTCTCATGTTATGAGAGTGTGATGTTCTCATGTTATGAGAGGGTGATGTTCTCATGTTAATGTTATGAGAGGGTGATGTTCTCATGTTATGAGAGGGTGATGTTCTCATGTTATTAGAGGGTGATGTTCTCATGTTAGTGTTATGAGAGGGTGATGTTCTCATGTTATGAGAGGGTGATGTTCTACATGGGATGGAGCCTCAACCTGCAGCTCAAGTTCAACGAGTTCATGACCTCAACTTTTATAAATGTTCATCATTAAATAAACAATAACGCCTCAAGGGCGACGCGACCCTCGACCTCCTCAGACCTCTGGAGAGGGAAGAGGATTTACATGTTTATTGCTTTTAGCAGATGGGTGAGGAGTTAGAGGAGAGGAGGGAGGGGGTGAGGGAGTGAGGAGTTAGAGGAGGGGAGGGGGTGAGGGAGTGAGGGTTGAGGAGTTAGAGGAGGGGAGGGGGGGAGGGAGCGAGGAGTTAGAGGAGGGGAGGGAGGGAGTGAGGAGTTAGAGGAGGGGAGGGAGGGGGTGAGGGAGTGAGGGTTGAGGAGTTAGAGGAGGGGAGGGGGTGAGGGAGTGAGGAGTGAGGAGTTAGAGGAGGGGAGGGGGTGAGGGAGTGAGGAGTGAGGAGTTAGAGGAGGGGAGGGGGTGAGGGAGTGAGGGAGTGAGGAGGGAGGAGTTAGAGGTGAAGAGTGAGGAGTGAGGAATAAGGAATAAGGAATAGGGAGCCATAATCAGTCCCATAATCATGGAACATGTTCAACAGACTTTAAATACTAAAGCTCAGATGATGATTTATAGAATATGATCAGAAACTGTTTTTATATTAAAACAGTAAAAAGAAACAAAGTATCGAGTCATCTGAGAAACACAAAGATCATCTACAGTGAGGGAGTCTCACTCCTCAGGGAATCACTGACTCATGAACCACAACCTGAGAACAGAGATGCCTCCGATCAATATATATATATATATATATATATATATATATATATATATATGATAAAACATGCTCTCTACTGTGCACACCATATATATATATATATATAAATAAATAAAGACATGCCCTCTACTGTGCACACCATATATATATATATATAAATAAATAAAGACATGCCCTCTACTGTACACACCATATATATATATAAATAAATAAAGACATGCCCTCTACTGTACACACCATATATATATATATAAATAAATAAAGACATGCCCTCTACTGTACACACCATATATAAATATAAATAAATAAAGACATGCCCTCTACTGTACACACCATATATATATATATATAAATAAATAAAGACATGCCCTCTACTGTACACACCATATATATATATATAAATAAATAAAGACATGCCCTCTACTGTACACACCATATATATATATATATATATATATATATATATATATATATAAATAAAGACATGCCCTCTACTGTACACACCATATACAGGACTGTCTCAGAAAATTAGAATATTGTGATGAAGTTCTTTATTTTCTGTAATGCAATTAAAAAAACAAAAATGTCATGCATTCTGGATTCATTACAAATCAACTGAAATATTGCAAGCCTTTTATTCTGATTTATTGCTGATTATGGCTTACAGCTTAAGAAAACTCAAATATCCTATCTCTAAATATTAGAATATCATGAAAAAGTATACTAGTAGGGTATTAAACAAATCACTTGAATTGTCTAATTAACTCGAAACACCTGCAAGGGTTTCCTGAGCCTTGACAAACACTCAGCTGTTATAAATCTTTTTTTACTTGGTCTGAGGAAATATTAAAATTTTATGAGATAGGATTTTAGAGTTTTCTTAAGCTGTAAGCCATAATCAGCAATATTAAAAGAATAAAAGGCTTGCAATATTTCAGTTGATTTGTAATGAATCCAGAATGCATGACATTTTTGATT
Source organism: Pseudoliparis swirei (assembly GCF_029220125.1). Taxonomy (NCBI): domain Eukaryota; kingdom Metazoa; phylum Chordata; class Actinopteri; order Perciformes; family Liparidae; genus Pseudoliparis; species Pseudoliparis swirei. The sequence goes on from NC_079390.1 coordinate 35,176, forward strand.
TTTAATTGCATTACAGAAAATAAAGAACTTTATCACAATATTCTAATTTTCTGAGACAGTCCTGTATATATATATATATATATATATATATATATATATAAATAAAGACATGCCCTCTACTGTACACACCATATATATATATATATATATATATATATATATATATATATATATATATATATATAAATAAAGACATGCCCTCTACTGTACACAGACATGAGGCGATGAGGGTATCCCTGTTTCTATTGGCTGAGGGCTGACCAGTCAGAACCCGTTACTGTACGCTCACTTTCTGAGCTCAGCGTCCCCCTGCTCCTCCTCACGAGGGTCCAGGTCACACAGGAGGAGGAGTCCCCGGAGAGCTCCGAGAGGTTAACATTAACCGTTAACATTAACGTTAACCGTAACCGTTACTCTTAACTCACCCTCGTCCGTGTCCTCGCTGACCGCCGCCTTGCTGGACTGTCCGAGCCCCATCGCTGCTCCCTCAGATGCTCCTGGTCGGCTCCTTTATGCCTCTCCCTCTGAGACTCATAGCCTGGTCCACCCAGCCCCTCACACACACACACACACACACACACTCACACACACACTGGACTGCTTATCCCTGACGCACGCATACGCAGCAGCTGGCTCGGTTTTGCTGACTTGAAACGGGTCCGGTCCTCCTCCTAACTCTCCACTTGACACACACACTCTCTCTCTCACTCTCTCTCTCTCTCTCTCTCTCTCTCTCTCTCTCTCTCTCTCTCTCTCACACTCTCAGGACTACGGTGTAGGTTTCCCTGCCGTCTTCATGCCGGTGAGATGCTCGCGGGCTGTCGCCAGGCAGGAGGAGGAAGTCTTCTGGGTGTGTGACCCTGTGATGAGTCCAACCTGAGGGGAGGCAGGAGAACATGACACCAGAGGAGGAGGAGGAGGAGGAGGAGGAGGAGGAGGAGGAGGAGGAGGGAGGAGGGAGGAGGGACAAGTGGAAAGGTCGAGCCTCTGAGACGTGGAGGAGTGGAAACACTGCAGAACACGTGTCTCTGAGGCTCTGGTCGTCCCTCCAGGAGGAAGAGGAGCGAGACGTTGATGAACTTCTCTTCTTCTTCATCTCTAACGCAGCTCTGCTTCCTTCATCCGTCATCCAGCAATTATTTAATTTGTTCATTTTAATCAGAAGCTGGTGGAGCGACGTGATGAACGGTGGGCGCGAATATTAAGAAAAGAAGAGTGAAGAAGAGGAGTGATTCATAGTTTATAGTTTATTTACTTGTGCAGTGTGAGTCCTTCAGGCCGGGACACGCACACTCACATATCTCATATCTGTGTTCCTTTCGGAGACGCTAACAAATAAACTAACAACAGAGGGATGTGAACCTGAATCTGAACTCACACACAGAAACATGACATCATCAGTTCTGCTTCATTCCTCTTTGTTTGATCATCACAGACTCGAACTCTCTAGAAGTCACCGCACATCCCATAATACCCGAGAGGAGGTCCTGAGGCTGAGACGCATGTCAGGGATCAACATTCAAAGTTCAGTCCCCTCCGCCCCCCCCCCCCATGATGTGCTGTGTGATGAGGTCATCGCAGCATGTTTTGGGTTAAGGAAGAAAAAAAAAATGAAGGAAAAAAATAAATAATAAATAGTGCGCGGAGCCGCAGTGCCGAGCTCCCCGCAGAGGAAGACCGGAACCCTTATCTGATCCCCCCCCCCCCCACCATCCATGCAGGACCGCCGTGGGCACCTACCGTTGAACGCCTCCGGTGAGTCAGGACCGGGACCATCTCCAGCTCGGTTTGCTGCAGAGACGCGACGCGACAGGAGCAACAGCGCAGCTCACTGACACCACCGGGACACCGGGACACCACCGGGACAACACCGGGACAACACCGGGACAACACCGACCACCGGAGAACCGAACCACAGCGAGAGACGTGACGACGGAGTGCAGCGCGAACCCCCTTCTGGAGGAGCAGGAGGAGCAGAGACGGTGTAGAAACCGGGTAGGGGGGGGGGGGGTCTGCTCGGCGCGGTGCTCCGGTGAGAGACTGACCTCCACGTCCACGGGCGCCGGTGTGATGCGCGGTGAGCCCTCCCCCCCCCCCGTTACACGCATTAACACATGAATACAACAAGTTGAATTCCCTTATGAATGTTCATAACTCAAAGACATGTCAGTCACGTGTTCCATCACTGCGTGTCACAGCCACGCGTCTCCCGAGTGACGTCACGCGTCTCCCGTGTGACGTCACTCGGACCCCCGCAGAGATCCGCAGTCATAACGCTCAGAGAGTCGCATTGCCTCACGGGACTTCGTTAACATCTGCAGGGACCTCCCGGTCCCACCGTGAGTCAGGGGTCCGGTCACGTGGCGCACAGCGCCCCCTAGAGCACGCGCGGCGCCGCTTTGCTTAAAGGCACTTCAGCAGGGCAGCGGGCCCTCCGAGAGCAGCAGATGTTATGATACCGTCACGTCTCTCTGACCACGCTGTGCTTTATGGACGTTTAACGTGTTCTTATTCATCAGGCATAACGGTAATGAGCCTTTAATATTCATATTTAGCAAAACACTCTGAGGCCTGAGCAGCGATGTAGAGGCCCAGCGACTCAAAGAATACAGACATAAGGATATATACATATATAAGAAATATAAGGATATATACATATATAAGAAATATAAGGATATATACATATATACGAATTATAAGGATATATACATATATAAGAAATATAAGGATATATACATATATACGAATTATAAGGATATATACATATATAAGAAATATAAGGACATATACATATATAGGAAATATAAGGATATACACATATATAAGAAATATAAGGATATATACATATATAAGAAATATAAGGATACGCGATACGTTTCAGCACAAAGTGAAAGACGTGCAGCTCACGGCGTGTTACTGCCGGGGTCCTCTGAGCAAGGCACTAAACTCCCCCTCTCAGGGTATCTGGGTGTGCTGGAGGTTTTAGACGTCAAGAAGTAAGACGTTCCTCTCGGGATGAGTCTCAGCCTATGGTATAGAGCGTATTCACTCACGTGACCACAACAAACTCTGGCGGCCATGTTGGGTCCCACCACGGCATTGTTTTGCTTGTTTGTATGCCGCTCTTCTTTAGAAATGACCATTATATCCTGAAGGAGACACGATTTCAGTTCAAAGCGGTGTGCCTTGTGATGGTTCTGTGCCTCATTGTTGGATGTGGGACTAATGATTCAGAATATGGGTTTATCAGCTCAACAAGAGGCTATTACTTCAACTTGTCATGCATCTACTTCGGCTTCACTCAGCGTCTGAGCGTCAGGACTGTTCTCATGTGTTTCTGTTGATACATCGGGTTGTGGGCACGTTTCGTCAATAATCTCTTTTTGCTTTTTTCGCCGAGCGAAGATCAATGTTTCACTTGCGCAAAAGGAACTGTGGATGGAAACTTGGGAGGAAGCCATGAACATGGCAACTCCGTCGGGCGATGTCTGCCTTTACTCTGTGATTCATTTCAAGGTAAAATAAAACACTGGCTCCATGGGAACAGCATCAGCACGGCCACCAAACAGTCACTGCTGGTCCTGAAGGAGCTGGAAGCGGCTTCATCAGACACTCGTCCTGGAGGCGGAGCTGTGCGACTACGGATCATATATGAACCCAGACACGGGGCGCTTGATGTTCCCACATTTGTGGTATTTCCACAACAAGTATAACAAAGAAATAGTTGTTAATGTCCCATGGTCGATAGCGGAAATGAAAACTGTTTGACAGGAATGTGACCGGGCTATGTGCTGGTAACTAGGGGTAACTAGCGAATTAACCACAAAGTGTTGAGCGAGTAAAATCAGGTAAAAAAGCGTTGCAAATATTCAATTCCAACCGCTGAAATCTTTCTTTGGTAATGCAGAAGGACCTGAGGTTGCTGGGCTCTCTCATAATCAAACAGCGACACGATAGGAGGTCAACTTCTTCTGACATTTAATAAGTGGGACCCCAAGATGGCGCGATTGAGATTCTGACGTCACGTGAATACGCTTTATAGATATGGTGCCTTAAAGAACCATTTAAAGGGTATTCAAGGCACCATATCTGGTTCATTGAAGAACTCTTTAAAGACACGGTTCTCTAAAGAACCCTGGTTTGAAAGGTTCTGTGTGGAACCATAAATGGTTCTTCGACATCACTCTGAAGAACCATTTATGGTTCCAGGTGGCTCCTCCATGTTTCTGTGTGTACATCAACTTCTGAGGCCGTTAACTGCAGAACACAAGAGACCCGATGAGGACCGGCAGGTCTGGAGGAGGAGGAAGAGGAGGAAGAGGAGGACTGTGTGGTCGGACTGAGGGACGGAGACGTGTTCCTCCTCCTCTTCGTCTCTCTCGTCGGTGAGGGTCGTCCATCTTCATCAGACGACCTGAGGACCAATCAGACGAGCCCTCCCGCTCCACGGGGTCCTCGTTCAGAGTGTTTACGCAAAGAAACAAGAGAACCGGTCACCTCCACATCCTGATGAAGAAACTATCCATCCACCGTCATGCGCACAGACACGTGACTGCAGGAGGAGAAGTTCATGCTGTGGAACAGCGCCGCCTGGTGGAGGGAAGCGGTAACACAGCGTGACGGCAGCCAGGAGTCTAATGGGATATGATGCTGAGCATAAATCACCTTCATCATCAATATCAGTGCCCCCGTGTGGTCCCCCCCCCCCCATGCAGGACTACTTCCTCATGGAGTCCCTGAAGGTTCTTGATGCTTTTCTCTTTCTATTTTTCCCTTTTCAGCCTCAGGAGTCTGGCGTCCCGAGCAGAGGAGTCGTGTTTATGCAGCACGCTTCATCTGAATGAGGAAACCCAGTGACGACATTTGAGAAGCTTAAAAACATCCGTCAATACTGGATATATAGACACCAAGAGACGTGCAGAGGAACATCTGGATACATATACGAGTGGCTCCACACGTCGGGCTGCTCTGTTGTCCAGTTTCATGTAAATGTGTCTTCACACAATTAATACAATCAGTTTATTTCATGATCTCATTGTCAACATGGTGACATATTTTGGGAACAAATAGATATATAAAAAACAACGTAATGTTAACAAATTAGTGGTAACAGAATAATCTAATAATCTGTAATTCAATTTTTTAAAATCCAGTTTGTTTTTCTTGTTAATGAGCATTTCTAGAATATGCTATTTGCACATTTACTGCAGTAAAAGTCTCTGTGCACGTCACGTCTTACACTGTTGTTGTTGTTGTTACTACATGCGCCGCTAGAGGGCGCCACGCTACCGCCCGCACAGGTGAAGAAGAGACAAGCGAGAAGTCAGAACCGTGTAAATAAAAGAAGAGTTAAAGAAGAATGATAATCACCCAGAGCCTGAGTCCCTTATGTCTAGAACTATATATATATATGTATATATATACAAAATAATAATTAAATATATATATATATATAGAAATAATAAATAAATAAAAACAATTATTTTTATTTTTCATATATATTTATATATATATATATATAAATAATAAAATTAAAAATATATATATTAAAATAAAAAAGTAAATTAAAATACGATTTTTTCTTTTTTCTTTTATATATATATTTTTAAACATATTATATATAATAATATATATAATATATATATATATATATATATATATATATATATATATATATTATATTATAAGCCAGTGAAGCGGTGGTATAAGTTAATGGCTGTCAGCTGTCGGACACGCGCAGCACCAACCCGGACATGAAGTCCTCTTTCCTCCTGCGCGCGCCGGGGACCGCGGCTTGTTCCTTGAGAGGAACTACATTTCCATGACGGCATTGGAGGAGGAGGGGAGGAGGGGGGGGGGGAAGAGGAGGGGGAAGAGGAGGAGGAGGAGGAGGAAGGGTGGGAGGAGTGTGGAGGACGGGGCGTCTTCGCGCGGCGGAGAGGCAACAAGTGTCTCCGGTGCGTCGCGGGGCGGGTCCTCCGCCGTGTTCCGCAGGTGGTCACAGCTCCGTGATCATGAGCGCGCGCAGCAGCTGGTAGTCCGGAGCTTCCCCGTCGAGCCGTTTCCTCGTGACCGCGGACAGAGAGCTGAGGTCCAGCTGGTCACCCAGGCGCTCCTCTACGGGCACGCGCCCGCTGGACTTTTTAATACTTAAAAAAAATCATTTTATTGTTTGTTGTTTCCCGCGTTGCGCATGATGGCGTTCGCTCGGTTCAGCCGCATCCTCCGGCTGCCCGCCCTGGACATCAAGAAGAAGGTGAAGCAGTACGAGCACGTGCACCGGGACATCAACCCCAACGACCTGTGGGAGATCCTCGGGGAGCTCGGCGACGGCGCGTTCGGGAAGGTCTACAAGGTGAGTGACCCGGGGCGGCGGGCCGGGGGGGCGGGGGGCGGGCTCACCCGACCGGTGGAGGTCCTCACCAGACCGGTGGACCCGGTGGAGGTCCTCACCAGACCGGTGGACCCGGTGGACCCGGTGGAGGTCCTCGTCAGACTCCACCTCTCGTCGCTCACCTGTCGGAACACTTCTTGAATGCATATATTTTTTAATATGTCCTTTCCAAATTCTCATGTGAGAAACGTTGTTGTCCTTTTAAATATTGTGAAGTATTAAACGTTTATATATATTTATATATACAAAATAAATAATAATAAATATATATATATTTACAAAAATTAAATAAATATATATATATATTAAAATAAAAATATATATACATATTTTTTAAATTTGTATTTTATATATTTAAATTTTTTATTTTATTTATATATATATAGAACCCCCAATAGAACACCCCCCCCACACACACACACACACACACACACACACACACACTCTCTGCCTTCTACTTACCGTATTTTTTGCACTATAGGGCGCACTTAAAAGCCTTTAATTTTCTCAAAAAACGACAGTGCGCCTTATAATCCGAAGCGCCGTATATATGGATTAATTCTGGTTTTGTTTACTGACCTCTAAGCGATTTTGTGTGGTACGGCGCTAAGTCAAAATGTTTTAGTACGACTTTGGTAAACTACAAAGCCGCACCGCTTGCAGCATTACGGCTACCGTAGCCAGGAGCGTCGCGGAGTAATACATACTGTAGCGACCCTGGGTCAGGAACGCTACGAGACGTAGATGGCTTATAGGGTGTTTATTCAAGGAACATAGAACAAGCTACTGTTGGCCGTAGCCTACGCCAAAACGACAACAAACCGCCGTGAAACCTCAAAACCAGCTTCACGTCTGCTCCGGGTCATAGCTCCGCCCCGAACCCGCGGAACACAACAACACACACACAACATCACTCGCTGTCCAATCACAGACACGCCTCACAGCTACCAGCTCGTGAGACGTTCACTTACATCCGGACATAAAATTTCCCTCAGTCCGTTACAATACTGTGCTTCACCATAATATTACAGTGTGTGTACCGGTATAAGGATCCCAAAATACAACTGAATAAGGTTGGTAGTTATTGTGAATACGCTCATTAACGTTTGAATAATGTTGAGAATTATTGTGAACGCGTTCAATAAAGTTTGATCGACTGACTTATCTGACTGTTTTTTTCCGCTTAATGCGCCTTATAGTCCGGTGCGCTTTATATATGAAAAAAGATCGAAAATAGACCATTCATTGACAGTGCGCCTTATAATCTAGTGCGCCCTATAGTGCAAAAAATACGGTACACCTCCACCTGTGGATGCTTCACCCTCGAAGTATTCCTCATGAATATGACTCATGATGCCAAAGATCCAGAGATACACACACTCAGGTTGTCACGTGCTGTCCCTCAGGGTGTCACGTGCTGTCCCTCAGGGTGTCACGTGCTGTCCCTCAGGGTGTCACGTGCTGTCCCTCAGGGTGTCACGTGCTGTCCCTCAGGGTGTCACGTGCTGTCCCTCAGGGTGTCACGTGCTGTCCCTCAGGGTGTCACGTGCTGTCCCTCAGGGTGTCACGTGCTGTCCCTCAGGGTGTCACGTGCTGTCCCTCAGGGTGTCACGTGCTGTCCCTCAGGGTGTCACGTGCTGTCCTCAGGGTGTCACGTGCTGTCCCTCAGGTGTCACGTGCTGTCCCTCAGGGTGTCACGTGCTGTCCCTCAGGGTGTCACGTGCTGTCCTCAGGGTGTCACGTGCTCCCTCAGGGTGTCACGTGCTGTCCTCAGGGTGTCACGTGCTGTCCCTCAGGGTGTCACGTGCGCCCTCAGGGTGTCACGTGCTGTCCTCAGGGTGTCACGTGCTGTCCTCAGGGTGTCACGTGCTGTCCTCAGGGTGTCACGTGCTGTCCTCAGGTGTCACGTGCTCTCCTCAGGGTGTCACGTGCTGTCCCTCAGGGTGTCACGTGCTGTCCCTCAGGGTGTCACGTGCTCTCCTCAGGGTGTCACGTGCTGTCCTCAGGGTGTCACGTGCTGTCCCTCAGGGTGTCACGTGCTGTCCCTCAGGGTGTCACGTGCTGTCCCTCAGGGTGTCACGTGCTGTCCCTCAGGGTGTCACGTGCTCTCCCTCAGGGTGTCACGTGCTGTCCCTCAGGGTGTCACGTGCTGTCCCTCAGGGTGTCACGTGCTGTCCCTCAGGGTGTCACGTGCTGTCCCTCAGGGTGTCACGTGCTCTCCCTCAGGGTGTCACGTGCTGTCCCTCAGGGTGTCACGTGCTCTCCTCAGGGTGTCACGTGCTGTCCTCAGGGTGTCACGTGCTGTCCCTCAGGGTGTCACGTGCTGTCCTCAGGTGTCACGTGCTGTCCCTCAGGGTGTCACGTGCTGTCCCTCAGGGTGTCACGTGCTGTCCCTCAGGGTGTCACGTGCTGTCCCTCAGGGTGTCACGTGCTGTCCCTCAGGGTGTCACGTGCTGTCCCTCAGGGTGTCACATGCTGTCCCTCAGGGTGTCACATGTTGTCCCTTTTTTGGGGTTTGCAGTAGTTTGTTTTTCACTCTTCAAAAAAATCCTAGTTTTAGTCAAGGAGACGTCTCTCAGTCAGGAGGAGGAGGAGGAGGAGGAGGTGTGTGTGTGTGTGTGTGTTCCTCCTCCTCACAGGCGCTCTGTGTCTGCAGCACAGTGAGCGTCTTTCACTCGGCGGAGGAAGTGATGCTGACCAGAGGCCCAACAGAAGGTCCTACAGGCTCCTCCTCCTGGACGCCAGGCGGCCGGCCAATGGGACGGCAGCGTTGGCAGAAGAGTGGAATGTTAAACGCTGCTTCTGTAGCCGTGTGATGAGACCTATAACACATCTCCTGAGTCCCAAAACCAGAGGAACCCACATGCTCCTCAGGGCCTGAACCCGCATGGAGGAGGTCCACATGGAGGAGGAGGACATGGAGGTGGAGGTGGAGGTGGACATGGAGGTGGAGGTCCACATGGTGGAGGAGGAGGTGGACATGGAGGAGGAGGCCTCACCTGCAGCTGTCAGGGGGAGGAGGAGGAGGAGGCCTCACCTGCAGCTGTCAGGTGGAGGAGGAGGAGGAGGCCTCACCTGCAGCTGTCAGGGGGAGGAGGAGGAGGAGGCCTCACCTGCAGCTGTCAGGGGGAGGAGGAGGAGGAGGCCTCACCTGCAGCTGTCAGGGGGAGGAGGAGGAGGAGGCCTCACCTGCAGCTGTCAGGTGGAGGAGGAGGAGGAGGAGGCCTCACCTGCAGCTGTCAGGGGGAGGAGGAGGAGAAGGCCTCACCTGCAGCTGTCAGTGGGAGGAGGGGGAGGAGGCGGGCCGAGGGGGAGCAGATGACGGCCATGAGAGGAAGGCGTGGGCCAACTTCCCGTCGCGGCTCCTCGAGCGTCTCGTCTGTGGGGCGGAACGGGGTCCGGTGGTGGACATGTGTGTGTGAGCGCCGGGTGGAGGCGTGAAGACGTCTCCGCCGCGTGAGGCTGCTGCCGGTCGGAGGCTCCATGGCGTTTAGGTCCTGGAGGTTGATGATCGGCTGCTTGTTGAACTTTCTCCACATTTATTAACTTTCCTCTAGTAAAATATTGATTTTGACGTCTGAAAGTTTCACATGGATGTGAAACTGTCCCTCGGTTGTGAAACCAGCAGCTTGTTGCTCCATCCGGGTCCTGGAGCTCAGAGACCAGCTCCATCCGGGTCCTGGAGCTCAGAGACCAGCTCCATCCGGGTCCTGGAGCTCAGAGACTTCCACGTTCACTCGCAAGACAAATGTAAACAGCTCCGACTTGTTTAACAGGTCTTCACGGCGCTCTGCTGCACTCTGATTGGTTCAGTCAGTACGTCTCTCTTCCCCCTTTGACAGTTTATTGAGACGTTGTCATTCGTGTCGTGAACGAACATCTGACAGGAGGAGGAGGAGGAGGAGGAGGAGGAGTCACAGTCACAGACAGACAGACAGACAGACAGACTGACTGACTGACTGACTGACTGACTGACTGACTGACTGACTGACTGACTGTGTGTGTGTGTGTGTGTGTGTGTGTGTGTGTGTCACTATTTAATGAGCCATCGGCTGGCGAGATGTTTCCATCGACGCCCCGCTGTGTGGACTTGTTTGTTTACTTGTTGCATTCGTGTTATGAGGAACATGGATGTCTCTTACGTCAGCGGTCCCCAACCTTTTTTGAGCCACGGACCGGTTCCGTGTCAGAAATTATTTTCACGGACCGGCAATAAATATGACGTCATACAATTATACGAAGGGCATAAAGTGCCAAAACTACAACTCATCATGATGCCGAGTGTGAGCCGTGCTCGTTGACCTGCAACGAGCCGCTGATGGAGACGGAGACAGACGTGTGTTTGGTCCGCTGCTCCTAACCGAGTTCTGGTCGCTGTCATTAGAACCGGCAGAGTTGTTGTGTGAAATGTCCCTTCAGGCCACCGTCATTTGCATCTCCAGCACATGTTCTTCTAGCTCGGACGGGTTCGATTCACCGGGTGGGTTTGTTTACATGGGTTGCAGGTCTATTCTATTGCAGTCAGGTCTTTTGTGGTTGGAGTACCGCTCAAACTTTTTGAAAAGCCTCTTCCACCCGGTCAACGTCTGAGACATGTAGAATGTTCCGCTGTTCACTCGCCCACACAGCAGCGACTTTATCGGCCAACTTGAAAACAGTTGTCATTTCCCTGAAGTGACAGAATTCATTGAGCAGGTTGAATATGTTTTAACCCTCCTGTCGCCTTCGGGTCAATTTGACCCGATTCAATATTTAATGTCGGTGTTCTTTCGGGAGTCAACAAACAAACATAAAGTACCTCACACTTAAACTTGGAAAACAATATTAATTCTAATAATTTTCTGGAGATTTTAATAGCTGGGGTCATATTGACCTCAAGGGTAAAATATGTTAGTAAATATAAAGGTAACAGGAGGGTTAAACATTGAATCGGGTCAAATTGACCCGAAGGCAACACAAGGGTTAAGATTCTTTGTCAATGTGCCGCCAGCAGAGGGTTCGGCGCGTGAGACTCGCCTGCAGCGATAAACCCGAACTTTAAGACTCCTGAACGCGGCTCAGACGTACACACGGGTATCCGCTCCTTTTTCAAAATAATATATATTTCCGACTGATTTCAAAAAAAAAAAATTTAAACTTTATTTATTCACTTTTTTTCCGCGGCCCGGTTCCAACCAAGCCGCAGACCGGTACCGGGCCGGGGGTTGGGGACCCCTGTATTACGTGACACGGTGTGAGTTATTGGAGTAAAGAGTGAGCTGGTTGTTGTTGTTGTGGGGAAAACCTTTTTGGATTGTCAAAGGACAAGCCGGTAGTTTAACAACAAACTGTTGTCCACTTGTTGTTGGTACCTGAAGAGTCCGAGTCCTTCAGAACCTCCTCCACCCGGCTGGAACCGGTGTGGACCGGTCTGCATGTGACAGACGGGGGAGGAACACCTGAGACACGACGTCCTCTTTCAATAAGTCAGAGAGGGGGGGGGGCACTCTGGCTTCTCTTTGCATGTCTCCTTTAGAGCCCTCCTAGGAGGAGGGGCTTCAGTGAGACCAGCGTCTGGCGCCGGCTCTAATCTGGGGGTCCAGATGGGCCCTCAGGGACTGATAGGAGCTCTGGGGGGCGTGGCCACGCAGGAGGGCGGGTCCAACTGAGGGAGCAGAGGAACTCACTCGGTTACTATTTCTTTTTTGTCTTGATGTTTTAGTTTCCGTGTTTAAATCTGAATTCCACCTTGAAGACGTCACGAGGCGTCGGGTCAGGGTGAGAGGCGTCAGGGCTTCTGGAGCAGGAGGAGGGTCTCCTCTCAGGTGGTTTCCTCTCGGGTGGAGGTCCTCCTCTCGGGTGGTCTCCTCTCGGGTGGAGGTCCTCCTCTCGGGTGGTCTCCTCTCGGGTGGATGGTCTCCTCTCGGGTGGAGGTCCTCCTGTCAGTAATACTCCATGTGGGAGGCGGTGACGTCATCAGGATGTAAGACATGACATCATCAGGACGTGAGGCGGTGACATCATCAGGACTTCCTGCCTCCGGCCGCTCTGATTGGCTCTTCAAGCTTTCGACCACCAGACGTTTGTCACTTCTCAGACGTTCACTTCCTGTGGCGACGCGGAGCAACCGCCACCTGACGGGAACATTCATGTCTTCATATCCTGTCACTGAGGGAAACTTTGAACTCTTATTTTAACATGAATCTTCTCCCCATCTCGAGTCCCATGACATTGTTGTCTAAAGACATAGATATATATATATATATATATATATCTAATATTGTGGTCACTTTGCTCTATGGTCCCGTTCTATTCAACATCCGGCAGGTATCAGGTTATTATTATTATCTCCAGAACCAGGGAACTCAAACATAAATACTTCAGATTGATAAACGGCACAAGAGGAACATATGATTGAGATGTTTGGAGTTCCCTTAAAGCTCAGAGCTCCGTCTCACTGCCTCGTCTCTGATTGGTCAGAAGTCTCATCGTTCTCCTTCACTCGGGCTTCCTCAGCCCTGAGTCCTGTCTGCAGGCACGGGACTCATCGGGTCGTGGACGCCAGACGAGTGACGTTACGTCTTACGTCTTTATATCTGTCCTCCTGTTCTTCTTCTCTGACTCCGTTGTTATAGAACCTCCCAAAAAACACTTCGTAGAACTTGTTCATTTAAATAAGAGATCATCACTTCCAATGAGGAGGAGGAGGAGGAGGAGGACCCAGGTTTATGATGGGGCCAAGGTGTGTGTGTGGCTCGTCAGCATGTGTGTGTGTGTGTCAGCATGTGGTCTGTTCATTGGACCTGGAGGTCAGTGACCCCAGGGCGCGGCTCCAGAGGTCGCTGGTTCCCTCGATGATTAACTTCCTCTCAGGCACAAAGGGCAAAGACTCCGTAACACGTAAAGGTGTAGCTCAGGCTGTCACTCTGAACACGCACACACACACACACACACACACACACTAGTACACGTCATTGTTCCAGAGTCAGCGTGAAGAGGCAGTGTGTGCTGAACGCTGAACGATGCTCACAAAGCTTTGCAGCGCGTGTGTTTGCTTAGTCTGAACATGTGTGTGTGAGAGTGTGTGTGTGTGTGTGTGTGTGTGTGTGTGTGTGTGTGTGCTCACACACGGGTCTCCAGCATCTGCCTCTCTAAAGCTCCTCCTGTGGCCTTCAGATGGAGAGCCGGAGGAGGCAGAGAGGGAGGAGGCCGGAGACAACAGGAGGAGGAGGAGGAGGTGGGAGGAGGGGTCGGATGTGAGGAGACAACAGGAGGAGGTGGGAGGAGACAAGAGGAGGAGGAGGAGGAGGGGTCGGATGTGAGGAGACAACAGGAGGAGGAGACAAGAGGAGGAGGAGGAGGTGGGAGGAGGGGTCGGATGTGAGGAGACAACAGGAGGAGGAGGTGGGAGGAGGGGTCGGATGTGAGGAGACAACAGGAGGAGGTGGGAGGAGACAAGAGGAGGAGGAGGAGGTGGGAGGAGGGGTCGGATGTGAGGAGACAACAGGAGGAGGAGGTGGGAGGAGACAACATGAGGAGGAGGAGGAGGTGGGAGGAGACAACAGGAGGAGGAGGAGGAGACAACAGGAGGAGGAGGAGGAGGTGGGAGGAGACAACAGGAGGAGGAGGTGGAGGAGGAGGTGGGAGGAGACAACAGGAGGAGGAGGTGGGAGGGGTTGGACACGCGCTCAGTGAGAGTCAACTGGCTTTGTCTCCTCCTTGTCGGGTCGTCTCCTCCCTGTCGGGTCGTCTCCTCCTTGCCGGGTCGTCTCCTCCCTGTCGGGTCGTCTCCTCCCTGTCGGGTCGTCTCCTCCCTGTCGGGTCGTCTCCTCCTTGCCGGGTCGTCTCCTCCCTGTCGGGTCGTCTCCTCCCTGTCGGGTCGCTCCTCCTGTCGGGTCGTCTCCTCCCTGTCGGGTCGTCTCCTCCCTGTCGGGTCGTCTCCTCCTTGTCGGGTCGTCTCCTCCCTGTCGGGTCGTCTCCTCCTTGTCGGGTCGTCTCCTCCCTGTCGGGTCGTCTCCTCCTGTCGGGTCGCTCCTCCTGCCGGGTCGCCTCCTCCTGTCGGGTCGCCTCCTCCTGTCGGGTCGCTCCTCCTTGCCGGGTCGTCTCCTCCTTGCCGGGTCGTCTCCTCCTTGTCGGGTCGTCTCCTCCTTGTCGGGTCGTCTCCTCCCTGTCGGGTCGTCTCCTCCTTGCCGGGTCGTCTCCTCCCTGTCGGGTCGTCTCCTCCCTGTCGGGTCGTCTCCTCCCTGTCGGGTCGTCTCCTCCCTGTCGGGTCGTCTCCTCCCTGCCGGGTCGTCTCCTCCTTGCCGGGTCGTCTCCTCCCTGTCGGGTCGTCTCCTCCTTGTCGGGTCCTTGTGCACTTCCCCTCCGTGAAAGCCGAGTCGCTAACGAGCGTCCGGCCAGCGAGACGAGCCCGTCTGGTCTCCATGGAAACCCCAAACAAAGCCGCCGCCTGTTGTCACCCTGTGGAGTCGGTGACGGGAGCAGCGGCGCGTGGTTCCCTCAGGGGGGGGAGCCATCTCATCAAAGGAGGAGCTACAGTATAGGAATATGACTGGGGGAGGAGCTACAGTTATTCAGTATCGACTATGAATATGACTCGGAGGGCTTCACATCCCTGACCTTTGACCTCTCAGAGGCGTGCTCCTCCAGGGCCGACTCGTGGAGACGGCGTCTTGCTGCAGCTTCTTGTTCTGTGACCTTGTGACCTCGACCCAGAGACGACCCGTCACCGTGGCGTTCCCTCTGGGGGCGTGGCCACACGCTCGACCTGACGCCATGCGCGGCTCTGCAGAGACGTGTGTGTGTTTTACTCGTTGTGTAGCAGGAAGTCAAAGTGTGAACATTTTGCCTCTTCATCCTTGTATGTAAATATGATGAAGCAAAACATCAACAACAACAACAGAATGTTTGTAGAAATGAAACCTCTGTTTCACTGACATGGTGGAGAGCTGCTGCTGGGCGCCGGTGTTTAGATGCTAAGATGCATCTCCTGCAATTATTTCTCTTGAGTTACATACCAGAGAACACACACACACACACACACACACACACACTCACACACACACACACACACACGCACTCACACTCACACTCACACACTCACACACACAGTCCTTCACTGTGACGCAACGCATTCCCCAAAGAAACGACCAGAGAAGCACCCGGCTCTGTTCTCACTGCCCCCTGTGGCCACGCCCCCTGTGGCCACGCCCCCACATGAAGGCCAGAGGCACATTCCTCAGCTGTGTTCCCACTTGTGTGTGAGAGTCGAGAGAGAGAGTGAAGGCCCTTGTGGAGCCAATGCTGAGGATGACAACAAGTTCATCACAAACACACACTGTGTGTGTGTGTGTGTGTGTGTGTGTGTGTGTGTGTGTGTGTGTGTGTGTGTGTGTGTGTGTGTGTGTGTGTGTGTGTGTGTGTGTGTGTGTGTGTGTGTGTGTGTGTGTGTGTGTGTGTGTGTGTGTGTGTGTGTGTGTGTGTGTGTGTGTGTGTGTGTACAGATGTTCTTTCCCACAGCCCCTGTGCAAAGCGTAAAGGCATCGCCCCCCCCCCCCCTCCTCCAGGTCAGCAGGTCACCTCACCTGTGGCCTCCACCTGAGTCACATGACCCGGTGGTGTCGGCGCTAGAAACTGGACGTGTTTCACTTCTTTGGTTCAATAACTTCATCACAGATTTAGATATTTTCAAACTGTTAAAGACGATGCACACAGAACTGAGACGGGTAGAAGTGACTGTTTATGTGTCCTCAGGCTAGGAACAAGGAGACGGGTAGAAGTGACTGTTTATGTGCTCTTCAGGCTAGGAACAAGGAGACGGGTAGAAGTGGCTGTTTATGTGTCCTCAGGCTAGGAACAAGGAGACGGGTAGAAGTGACTGTTTGTGTGTCCTCAGGCTAGGAACAAGGAGATGGGTAGAAGTGACTGTTTGTGTGTCCTCAGGCTAGGAACAAGGAGACGGGGGCTCTGGCGGCCGCCAAGGTGATCGACACTAAGTGCGAGGAGGAGCTGGAGGATTACATCGTGGAGATCGACATCCTGGCGAAGTGCGACCACCGCTACATCGTCAAGCTGCTCGACGCCTTCTACCACGACAACAAGCTGTGGGTGAGTGTCACGGGGGGCGGCCCGAGTCCAGCCAGTGGGACTCATATATATATATATTTATATATATTTATAAATAATAATTATATTTATATATATATATTTATAAATAATAATTATATTTATATATATATATATATATTCATAGAGAGAGACTTCAGGGTCTGAACAGCCCAGTGGTGGGCGTCAGGCCTCAGTAACCTCATTCCATTCTGACCCACCCTTCTGCTTTCTACTGATGGAGAGAGAGAGAGAGAGAGAGGGAGAGGAAGAAAAAAAAAAGAGGGAGGGATGGAGGGAGAGATGAATAGAGACAGAGAGCTGTCTCCAGGCCGCCCACAGCCTGAGGGCAGAAGGCCTTCAGCCTCCAACAGGGAGCAGGACTGCTGACATCAGCAGAACCAACGGAGAGAGGGATGAAAAGAGAGAGAGACAATAAACAAGAGAACATAGTGGACTATGTTCTCTTGTTTATTGTCTCTCTCTTTTTAGGTCCGTTTAGGTGACACATCAACACTCTGTCTCATCATGAGGGGTTGCTCCTGAGATAGTCCTCCCCAAGTGTGTTTGTGTGTGTGTATATATATATATGTGTATACACACACACACACACACGGTGTACACAGATCTCTATTCGTCGTCTTCATGACAGTTTAACTGTCATTCAGATTTCATCTGATCATAATTCCTCCTTTATTCGTGTGTGTGTGTGTGTGACAGGCTGTGTGTGTGTGTGTGACAGGCTGTGTGTGTGTGTGTGTGTGTGTGTGTTCAGCCCATAGCTGGTATGTGCTGCATGCAGTCGACCCGTCGGGGAACATTCTGCTGGAGCTCCACACGTCACCACATAGTTTCAGTCTGGAACACAACAGTGTGTTACTATAGGTTGTGTAGTGGTGTGTGTGTTCCTCCCTGTTGTGCTTTGTGTGTGTGTGTGTGTGTGTGTGCTATGAGCCTCACGCCCTGTGCGGTATATGACCCTCTGTCATAGCTCTGATGATGCAATAAGCGTGACGTCAGGTTTACTGAGACGTCTTCATAATGCTCTACGGAGCTCTGGCACCCCGGGGTGCCCTCGTGCTCTTTGGTCCCTCGAGAACATCGAGAGCTTTTCCTCACGCAGAGGCGACTATGTAAGGAGAGGAAATGAGACGGTGGAGGTTTCTGTTGCCAACAAGACGCCATCTAGGGAGTGTGTGCTCTCTCTCTCTCTGTGTGTGTGTGTGTGTGTGTGTGTGTCTCTGTGTGTGTGTCTCTGTGTGTGTGTTACTGCAGAACTGGTATTTAAGTGCATCTCAAACGTCTTTCCTAAAAGATGCTTGTGTGATAAACAAAGTGTTGCTTGTTAAAAAGTTCTCTGTTATGTTATCGTGTATATTCACAAAGCTCTCCTCCCCCTCCTCTTCCTCTTCCTCATTCCACAGATCATGATCGAGTTCTGCCCCGGAGGCGCCGTGGACGCCATCATGCTCGGTAGGCGCCTCTCTCTGTTTCTCGTGAGCGCTCCGTATCCCTTCACCTGTCACCAGCGTCCAGCTCCTCCCCTGCGGCGGCGGTACTGTCTCTTTAAGGGAGGGGAGCGGCCTGATAGGGTCCCAGATGTTCAGCTCCGGTACTGTCTCTTTAAGGGAGGGGAGCGGCCTGAGAGGGTCCCAGATGTTCAGCTCCGGTACTGTCTCTTTAAGGGAGGGGAGCGGCTTGGGAGGGTCCCAGATGTTCAGCTCCGGTACTGTCTCTTTAAGGGAGGGGAGCGGCCTGAGAGGGTCCCAGATGTTTGGTTTCTCCGGTCCGAACACGGAGCGCCTTTCGGCATTTTTGTTTTCCAAAAATAGAGAATCAACATTTCTTTTAAAAGTTGGTTCTGCTCATGAAGTCCCCCCACCCTCCTCTGATCTGGGCTCACCTCCTGCACCCCCGCCTGAGAGGCTAAGTGGTATCACCCAGGTTCTCACACTGCTCCGGCCTCAGGACCTCATGAGTTGGCCGGGCTTGTGAACCCTCTCTCTCCCCCTGATCCCGTATTTAACCCCCCCCCCCCCAATCAGAGCTGGACCGCGGGCTGACGGAGCCGCAGATTAAGGTGGTGTGTCGAGAGATGCTGGAGGCGCTGGACTACCTCCACCGGATGAAGATCATCCACCGGGACCTGAAGGCCGGCAACATCCTGCTCATGCTGGACGGGGACATCAAACTGGGTGAGCGCCTCACGAGACTGACCCTTGACCTTTGACTTGATTCCTAGAAAGCAACATGGAGTCTGTCAGCACGTCAGTGGAGCGGCAGTCACATGACCACGATGCACACGCATGCTCCCTGCACACGGGAATGTTCTCAGGACTTCTGTTTCTTTGGCTTACATGTGGCTGGGGTCCATGGGCTGAACACACACACACACACACACACACACACACACACACACTATGCCTCCCTTGGAGCGTGGGAGGAGCTCCAGTGGGCGTTTAGAGGGGAAGCTGCATTCTCAGAAGCTTATTGTCATTTCTTGGCTCTGTTGAAGAGTTCTCCACATTCTGAAGTTGAGGCTCGACCCGCTGGCCGACGTTCTCTGGGTCGGAGGAGTTTCCAGGAAAATGACAATTGTGTCTAAATGGCTGCCCGACATTTGGATACTCGACATAGAACCTTTGACAAAAGAAGAAAAAAATCTATATATTTGTAATTAAAAAAAAAAAGTGTATATATATATATTAGATATTCTAAATTTTACATTTTTTATTAAATATATATTTTTATTTTTAATAAAATATATATATTTTTATTTAATGATATATATATTTTTTAAATATTTTTTTATTTAATTAAATATATATTAATATATATTTAATTTTTCTTCAAACATATATATATTTTTATTTAATAATATATATAGATATATTTCCAATTTTTTTATTTAAGTATATATATATTCGGGTCTCTTGACCACATTATGATTTAATAATCGTTAGCAGCTGTTCATGCTGCTTTATCAAAGATCAATAACAGAGGCACATCGGTATAAAACAGGGAAATATAATCTATATTTCTCCATTTTAAATTGAGATTCCAAACCGAACCCTGTCACTGTGCACTCCTTTATCCCCTGACGCAGTGGTGCATTGTGGGAGCCTTTAGGTGTGTGTGTGGTATAAATACTTGTGTATCGTCCCAATGATGCTGGCGGAGTGACGCCTCCTGGTGACGCCCCGCTGCGTGTTGATGCAGCAGCAGCTTGTTCAGCAGCTTTAAGGAATGACGTGTTTGACCTTCACCAGGTTCTCAAGGACAACCCTCACTGTCGGGCTGCCATGTTCTACTCTGTTGTTTAAAGACAACTCTCTGTTGTTTAAATACAACTCTCTGTTGTTTAAAAACAACTCTCTGTTGTTTAAATACAACTATCTATTGTTTAAATACAACTCTCTGTTGTTTAAAGACAACTCTCTGTTGTTTAAAAACAACTCTCTGTTGTTTAAATACAACTATCTATTGTTTAAATACAACTCTCTGTTGTTTAAAAACAACTCTCTGTTGTTTAAAAACAACTCTGTTGTTTAAATACAACTCTCTATTGTTTAAATACAACTCTCTGTTGTTTAAAAACAACTCTCTGTTGTTTAAAAACAACTCTCT
Organism: Pseudoliparis swirei; assembly: GCF_029220125.1. Lineage (NCBI taxonomy): Eukaryota > Metazoa > Chordata > Actinopteri > Perciformes > Liparidae > Pseudoliparis > Pseudoliparis swirei. The sequence goes on from NC_079390.1 coordinate 55,280, forward strand.
GTTGTTTAAAAACAACTCTCTGTTGTTTAAATACAACTCTCTGTTGTTTAAAAACAACTCTCTGTTGTTTAAAAACAACTCTCTGTTGTTTAAATACAACTCTCTGTTGTTTAAAAACAACTCTATGTTGTTTAAAAACAACTCTCTGTTGTTTAAAAACAACTCTCTGTTGTTTAAAAACAACTCTCTGTTGTTTAAATACAACTCTCTGTTGTTTAAAAACAACTCTCTGTTGTTTAAATACAACTCTCTGTTGTTTAAATACAACGGCCACAGGAGCCCCTTTGTCTTTGAAGGAAAACATCTAGAACTATACATCTGACTTTGAAGTCAAAGATATTTGAGTCGTAGTCTGCAGAACCCAAGCCGGCCCCTTGAGTCCCCTAGAGGCCCCTAGAGTCCCCTTGAGGCCCCTTGAGGCACCTAGAGTCCCCTTGAGGCCCCTAGAGTCCCCTTGAGGCCCCTAGAGTCCCCTTAAGGCCCCTTGAGTCCCCTTGAGGCCCCTAGAGTCGCCTTAAGGCCCCTTAAGGCCCCTAGAGTCCCCTTAAGGCCCCTTGAGGCACCTAGAGTCCCCTTGAGGCCCCTAGAGTCCCCATGGGGCCCCTAGAGTCCACTTAAGGCCCCTTGAGTCCCCGTAGTGGACCAGCCGCCCCTTGAGTCCCCTAGAGTCCCCTTAAGGCCCCTTGAGTCCCCGTAGTGGACCAGCCGCCCCTTGAGTCCCCGTAGTGGACCAGCCGCCCCTTGAGGCCCCTTGAGGCCCCTTAAGGCCCCTTGAGTCCCCGTAGTGGACCAGCCCGCCCCTTGAGGCCCCTTGAGTCCCTTAAGGCCCCTGAGTCCCTCGAGGCCCCTTGAGTCCCCTTGAGTCCCCTTGAGGCCCCTGAGTCCCTGAGGACCAGCCCTTGAGTCCCTGGACCAGCCCCTTGAGTCCCGTGGTGGACCACCCGGCCCTTAAGGCCCCTTGAGTCCCCGTAGTGGACCAGCCGGCCCCTTGAGGCCCCTTGAGTCCCCGTAGTGGACCAGCCGGCCCCTTGAGTCCCCTTGAGGCCCCTAGAGTCCCCGTAGTGGACCAGCCGGCCCCTTGAGGCCCCTTGAGTCCCCGTAGTGGACCAGCCGGCCCCTTGAGGCCCCTTGAGTCCCCGTAGTGGACCAGCCGGCCCCTTGAGTCCCCTTGAGGCCCCTAGAGTCCCCTTAAGTCCCCGTAGTGGACCAGCCTGAGAGGAGGGGCCAGCCGCAACATCCCATAATGTCCGATCCAGTGACTGTGGCCCTGTGACAGTTTTACAGTCTGCAAACCTTTTGTCAACTTCAAAGGGAGAAACTGAGTTTACTCTGAAATGTTTCCGGTGAACTTCTTTCATCTTTTCTTCTTTCTCTTCTTTCTTTCTCTTTTCTTCTTTCTCTTTTCTTCTTTCTCTTTTCTTCTTTCTCTTCTTTCTTTCTCTTTTCTTCTTTCTCTTCTCTCCTGCAGCTGATTTCGGCGTATCGGCGAAAAACTCAAAAACCCTCCAGAGGAGAGACTCTTTCATTGGAACGCCGTACTGGTGAGTTCCCACTTCTCTCCTCCTTGAACCAGACCTCGGTCCAACGCTCTGAGCTCGGTTCTGGCTCTTTGGGACGCTTCCTGCCCCCCCCCCCATGCTACTGTAAAGTGTCCGATGTTGAACGTGCCCACGTGGAACGCTGCAGACGTATCGTTGGAGGCCTTCGACCCTGAAAGTCGGCGCCGCTCTGGTTTCCCTCCAAAAAGCCATTTAAATGTTTTTATGAGGCTGAATCTGTTTCCACAAAGTCCGACTCGTTTTAGGATTTATTCCTGCAGCACGATTCAACTCTTTCATGTTGTCACACACCAGAGTCCCTTTGAGTCCCCACAGCCAGTTAACCATTAACCCCCCCCCCCTCCCCCCTCGCCCTCATGCTTCACAATCCTGTAAATATTCTCCCAGGCGGGCTTGTTGTCTACTTTTATTTGTGTCCCTTGAATGCACCGCTTAGTGAAACAGGAAACAGGAAGCGCGTGTTTGTCTCTCTGCTCTTGAGAGAAGGAGCTTGGCGGTTAGAGAGCAGCTGGTTGGAGGCGTGGCTCCGTGTTTAAACTTTGATTAAATCTGTTTTATTACCCTCCTGTAAACAAGTTGCATCTTGTAAACATGAACACACACACGTTAAAATATATGATATAATCTTTATATAAAGGGAACATGTACAGTTGAAACTAATTACACCATTTGACCCACGAACAGATTGTTGCTTCAGATGATTATCATCTGTAGTCCTGACAGAAATTAACAATAATAAAACAATAATGATCATAAACAACAATAAACATGAAACAATAAATAAATAAAATAAAACAATAACTATCATAAACAACAATAAAAATAAAACAATAAATAAATAAAATAAAACTAACGATCATAAACAACAATAAACATTAAATAAATAAATAAAATAAAACAATAACAAACATAAACAATAACAAACATAAAAAATACTAATTATAATGATAAACATAAAACAATAACAATCAAAGAACAATCATAAACAACAATCCAAAAAAACAACATAAATAAACATAAAACAAAAAAATAATAATAATATAATAAACATAAAACAACAACAAACAAAATTATTAAAAACATTACATAAATAACCAATAATAATAATAAAACATTAATAAACATCAACAATTAAAAAAAACACACAATAAAAACCATAAACGATATCAAACGGTACAGGATGAGACACTACAACATTATGTTAAGATCACCAAATACACACCATGCTAAGCTACAGTACATTACAATTAAATGACCAGAACTATTAAAATTAAGTAATAAGAACCATTAAAAGTAATGAGAGCTATTAAAAGTAATAAGAGCCATCCTAAGGTCAATGAGGACGGCGCTGGCCGGCTCTCCACTGATGTTTATATTTAGTCACTTAAATGCCCTCTGCAGCTCGACCGCTCCTCTTCATCATGTTTAGGGATGTGATGAAGGAGCCTGCTCTGTGTTCCACTAATGATATTCCACATGGCGTCCCTCAGGATGGCGCCCGAGGTGGTGATGTGTGAGACCATGAAGGACGCGCCCTACGACTACAAGGCCGACGTGTGGTCTCTGGGCATCACGCTGATCGAGCTGGCCCAGATCGAGCCCCCGCACCACGAGTTGAACCCCATGAGGGTCCTGCTGAAGATCGCCAAGTCGGAGCCGCCCACCCTGGAGCAGCCGCACAAGTGGTGAGCGGCCCGCGTCCACTGGGCGTCCACTGGGCGTCCATGAGGCGTCCACTGGGCGTCCACTGGGCGTCCACTGGGCGTCCACTGGGCGTCCACTGGGCGTCCGAGGCGTCCACTGGGTGTCCATGAGGCGTCCACGAGGCGTCCACTGGGCGTCCACTGGGCGTCCATGAGGCGTCCACTGGGCGTCCACTGGGCGTCCATGAGGCGTCCATGAGGCGTCCACTGGGCGTCCATGAGGCGTCCATGAGGCGTCCACTGGGCGTCCATGAGGCGTCCACTGGGCGTCCATGAGGCGTCCATGAGGCGTCCACTGGGCGTCCATGAGGCGTCCACTGGGCGTCCACTGGGCGTCCACTGGGCGTCCACTGGGCGTCCATGAGGCGTCCACTGGGCGTCCACTGGGCGTCCACTGGGCGTCCACTGGGCGTCCACTGGGCGTCCACTGGGCGTCCACTGGGCGTCCACTGGGCGTCCACTGGGCGTCCATGAGGCGTCCACTGGGCGTCCACTGGGCGTCCATGAGGCGTCCACTGGGCGCCCATCATAACAACGGCAATATTTTAACCAGGAAATCTCCCCCCCCCCCCCTTGTGTCCAGGTCCCAGGACTTCAAGGACTTCCTGAAGAAAGCTTTGGACAAGAACCCAGAGACTCGGCCGTCCGTCGGGCAGCTGGCCGAGGTGTGACGCAATCACCAGCACGTGTTGCGCAACACTGCTCTGACATACGAGGGAGCGTCATCTTATCACACACACACACACACACACACACACACACACACACACACACACACACACACACACACACACACACACACACACACACACACACACACACACACACACACACAGGGGCCTTTTTAATCTTCTATTCTAGGCCCTGAATGGAGTGATCTGTGCCAGTAAAAGGGCAGTGGAGGGGAGGAGGAGGAGAGGAGAGGAGAGGAGAAGGTGGTGTAGAGGAGAGGGAGCAAGGTGGCATGAGAAGAGAAGTTAAGTATTGTTCTCTTCTGAAGCAAACGGTTAAAAAACATCTCCATCTTCAGGACGGAGGAGTTTGTAATGGCTGATGACAACTGAGGAGAGAAGTGAGGAGAGAAGTGAGGAGAGAGGAGAGGAGGAGAGAAGTGAGGAGAGAGGAGAGGAGAGGAGAGAAGTGTGTCGTCTCTGAACATTCTGAGCTGAGGTCGCCACCTCTGGCCAATTAGAGAGAGGCAGTGGTGGGCGCGGTCGTTTTTGGGCGGCGTGCTGAAGGTTCTGGATGTTTCTCCTGCCGGCTGTCAGAGCGTTCATCTGTTCTGTGACCTAGGAGGAAGCTCCCTTCACGCTCTCTTCACGCTCTCTTCACGCTCCCTTCACGCTCCCTTCACGCTCACTTCACGCTCCCTTCACGCTCCCTTCACGCTCCCTTCACGCTCACTTCACGCTCCCTTCACGCTCTCTTCACGCTCCCTTCACGCTCTCTTCACGCTCTCTTCACGCTCTCTTCACGCTCTCTTCACGCTCCCTTCACGCTCCCTTCACGCTCTCTTCACGCTCACTTCACGCTCCCTTCACGCTCCCTTCACGCTCACTTCACGCTCCCTTCACGCTCCCTTCACGCTCCTTCACGCTCCTTCACGCTCCCTTCACGCTCCCTTCACGCCCTTCACGCTCCTTCACGCTCCCTTCACGCTCCCTTCACGCTCCTTCACGCTCCTTCACGCCCTTCACGCTCCCTTCACGCTCCTTCACGCTCCTTCACGCTCCTTCACGCTCCTTCACGCTCCTTCACGCCCTTCACGCTCCTTCACGCTCCCTTCACGCTCCCTTCACGCTCCTTCACGCTCCCTTCACGCTCACTTCACGCTCCTTCACGCTCCTTCACGCTCACTTCACGCTCTCTTCACGCTCTCTTCACGCTCCCTTCACGCTCCCTTCACGCTCCCTTCACGCTCCCTTCACGCTCCCTTCACGCTCTCTTCACGCTCCCTTCACGCTCCCTTCACGCTCCCTTCACGCTCCTTCACGCTCTTCACGCTCCTTCACGCCTCCCTTCACGCTCCCTTCACGCTCTCTTCACGCTCCCTTCACGCTCCCTTCACGCTCTCTTCACGCTCACTTCACGCTCCCTTCACGCTCTCTTCACGCTCCCTTCACGCTCCCTTCACGCTCCCTTCACGCTCCCTTCAGGCTCCCTTCACGCTCCCTTCACGCTCCACCACTCGTCTCCTTTCCCCTCTGTCAGCTGTTCAGCGCATGTGAATAATTGATGATCGGACGGCACTCGACTTTTAATTGATCTTTTTGTCCTTGTGCACTCGGCTGATTAGTGAGCACTCTTCATCGTGAGCAGCCGGCTGCGCTCCATCGGCTGCATTGCAGAGCGGCTCGAGTTTCCTCTGCAGTGAAAGTCTCCTGCAGTCGTTCAGCGTCATTCGGCTCCGTTACCTTCATCTTCTCCTCTTCCTCCATGAACAGATCATCACTGGCAGCATCCTGATGCTTTGAGATGCAGATCATAAACATGGAGAGCTCATCGTTTTAGGATTCATCAGGCCTCTGTTGTGTGATGATGAACCCTCTCTCCTCTCCTCTCTCCTCTCTCTCTCTCTCCTCTCTCTCTCTCCTCTCTCTCTCTCCTCTCTCCTCTCTCTCCTCTCTCCTCTCTCTCTCTCTCTCTCTCTCTCTCTCTCTCTCCTCTCCTCTCCTCTCTCTCTCTCCTCTCTCCCTCTCTCCTCTCTCCCTCTCCTCTCTCTCTCCTCTCTCCTCTCTCTCTCCTCTCCTCTCTCTCCTCTCCTCTCTCTCCTCTCCTCCTCTCCTCTCTCCTCTCTCCTCCTCTCCTCTCCTCAGCACCCGTTTGTGAAGTCGGTGACGACGAACCGTCCTTTGCGGGAGCTGGTGGCCGAGGCCAAAGCCGAGGTCATGGAGGAGATAGAGGACGAGGACGGAGAGGAGGACGACGCCCTGGAGCTCCCCGTGGTACCCGACATGTCTCCTTCTCTTCTCTCAACCACTTTGTCCTCCATCGGTGTTTTCAGAAGGAGAGACCGGGCCTTTACAGGCTCGGCAGGGTCAGCAACTGTGATCCGACTTGAACAATAGACGAGTTATTATTAGAAAAGAGCCTTTTAGTTCAGTAACTCCTGCTCCTAATGCTCCTGCAGGAGGTCATCCATGACCCTGCAGGAGGTCATCCATGACCCTGCAGGAGGTCATCCATGACCCTGCAGGAGGTCATCATCTGCAGCAGGCAGGAGGCCATCCACCACATGAGAGGTCATCCATGACCCTGCAAGAGGTCATCCATGACCCTGCAGGAGGTCATCCATGACCCTGCAGGAGGCCTCGTGACCCTGCAGGAGGCTCGAGATTAGAAAGTGACACCCGGTCGTTCACAAACGGCGGAACAGGCCGGCGCTCCCCCGCGTTTAGAAATAGCCGCCCGCCGTCGTCCTCGGCCTTCAGTCCCAATGGAGGACGTCACATGACGTGTTCAGGCGCCACATTGTTCTGCTGGACTGTTGCTGGACCCCAGGGCCGCACCGCGAGGGAAGGGCCAACAATACTCCAACAGGAAGTGGTCCACACACACACACACACGTGGAGGACGAGGAGACGTTCTGTTGTCCTCGTGTCCAACGCCTCCTGTTGGACCTTTAAAACATGTCTTTATGTTTTACTACCAAGTGGATTTTCAGTTTGACCTCCACGTTTGACCTTTGTCTCTCCTCCTCCCTTCAGTCTCCAGGAAAGGAACCGTGCCACACCAGTCAGACCAGTCTGGAAGGAGACCGGTCTGTGGACGCCTCGAGCCCCACCAAGACCTCCCCCGTGACCTCGCCCATGACCTCACCTGTGACCTTCCCCGTGACCTTCCCTATGACCTCCCCCACCACTCCAACGCCTCTGCCTAAGGAGGCCGAGGCGGAGCCACCGACCGAGGTGGTCCCGGTGGTCCCGCGGCTGCACCCCCCTCGGAGGGATCCGGAGGAGTCGGAGGACAAACTGGGCGATGACGTCATCCTGGAGTCGGAGAGCGAGGCGTCGACCAAGACCTCCAGCTGCGACTCTGGGATCGAGGACGGGAAGAGCAGCCCCACCTCGGAGGAGAAGGTACTCGAGAGGCGGAGCGTCTCCACGGCAACGTGTGGAGATAATAACTCTCAATACATGTGCAGGTTTCTCTGGAGGCCCCCGAGACGAAGACCCCCCCCCTGGTGGCCGAGGAGGGGAGCGGCGCGCCGGCTGACGGGGGGCCGCCGGGTCCCGCGGCCTTCTTCACGCCGGTGAAGAAGCAGTCTGAGCAGAATGGGACCCCGACCAGGGGGGCCCCGAAGAGGACCCCGCTGGGAGGGACCCCGGAGGGGGGGTCTCCCTACATCACGGGGGGGATCGTCAAGAAGAGGTCCTCGTATTCGGGCAGCGTGGCGTCGGAGAGCATGGACCACAAGGAGACCATCTCCATGTGCGCCCGGGTGAGTCACGACCTCTGGGCTGAAGGTCAAAGGTCAAGACACCAGCCGGGAGATAGCATGAGGAGAAATAGACGAGTATGGAGGTGTAGAAGAGCTCCTCCCTCTCCTTTTCTCTCTCCCTCCCCCCTCTCTCTCTCTCTCTCCCTCCCCCTCTCTCTCCCCTCTCTCTCTCTCTTGCTCTCCCTCTCTGTGTCTCTCTCTCTCTCTCTCTCTCTCTCTCTCTTTCCTTCTCTATCTCTCCCCTGCCTCTGCAGGCAAACCCCTCCTTGGAAAAAGTATTTCTCTCCCCCACACAGGAAGTGCATAGTGTTGTTGGGGGTGAGTGCCCCCCCCTGTTTGCCCTCAGCTTAGTTTACTCAGTAGTTTATTTAAATTACTCTGAAGGGAAAAACCAAATCTAAAGTCAAATATCATTTAAAACTTCTTTTAGACCTCCATGGTGAATCATTTTGACACAATATAATAATTATAATAATAATAATATTATTATTATAATAATTATTAATTATAATTGTAATAATAATAATAATAATAGACTTGACCACATGAACGTCGGTGCTCATCAGACCCGGTACCATCAGGAAGTTAAGAAGTAAAAACATTTCTGAAGCATAAATATGGACATGTTGCCTCCATCGGGCCACAGCGCCCCCTGGAGGCGCCGCCCGGTACTCCAGCCTGGTGACGTTTCTCTGCTGCTCAGCGGTCACAGGGAAGGTGTGTGTGTGTGTGTTCTGAGTCCCTGTGTGTGTGTGTGTGTGTGTTTTGAGTCCCTGTGTGTGTGTGTGTGTTTTGAGTCCCTGTGTGTGTGTGTGTGTGTTTTGAGTCCCTGTGTGTGTGTGTTTTGAGTCCCTGTGTGTGTGTGTTTTGAGTCCCTGTGTGTGTGTGTTTTGAGTCCCTGTGTGTGTGTGTGTGTTTTGAGTCCCTGTGTGTGTGTGTGTGTGTGTGTGTGTGTGTTTTGAGTCCCTGTGTGTGTGTGTGTGTGTGTGTGTTTTGAGTCCCTGTGTGTGTGTGTTTTGAGTCCCTGTGTGTGTGTGTTTTGTGTGTGTGTGTGTTTTGAGTCCCTGTGTGTGTGTGTGTTTTGAGTCCCTGTGTGTGTGTTTTGAGTCCCTGTGTGTGTGTTTTGAGTCCCTGTGTGTGTGTTTTGAGTCCCCGTGTGTGTGTGTGTGTGTGTTGTGTGTGTGTGTGTTTTGAGTCCCCGTGTGTGTGTGTGTGTGTGTGTTTTGAGTCCCTGTGTGTGTTTGTGTCCCGTGTGTGTGTGTGTGTGTGTGTGTGTGTGTGTTTTGAGTCCCCGTGTGTGTGTGTGTGTGTTTTGTGTGTGTGTTTTGAGTCCCCGTGTGTGTGTGTTTTGAGTCCATGTGTGTTTTGAGTCCCTGTGTGTGTGTGTGTGTTTTGAGTCCCCGTGTGTGTGTGTTTTGTGTGTGTGTTTTGAGTCCCCGTGTGTGTGTGTTTTGAGTCCCTGTGTGTGTGTTTTGAGTCCCTGTGTGTGTGTTTTGAGTCCCTGTGTGTGTGTGTGTGTGTGTGTGTTTTGAGTCCCTGTGTGTGTGTTTTGAGTCCCTGTGTGTGTGTTTTGAGTCCCCGTGTGTGTGTGTGTGTGTTTTGAGTCCCTGTGTGTGTTTTGAGTCCCCGTGTGTGTGTGTGTGTGTTTTGAGTCCATGTGTGTGTGTGTTTTGAGTCCCTGTGTGTGTGTTTTGAGTCCCCGTGTGTGTGTGTGTGTGTGTGTTTTGAGTCCCCGTGTGTGTGTGTTTTGAGTCCCTGTGTGTGTGTGTGAGCCGTGGTGTAGCGCCTCCAGAGCGCCCGTGCTGGTGGCCGTCTCCTCCTCCACGTTGTGGAGAGGAAGTCTCGGCGGCCGTGTTTACCTCCTGCGCCGCTCCCCGGGACGGAGGAGCGTCTCGCTGCAGGAGAACCGGATCGACCGGAACATCCACGGCTCCCAGAGCCGCGCCTCCTGCTCCTCCTGTCACATCGTCTCAGACACTGAGGGAACCTCTAAACTTCAAAGCCTGGCAGCACATGTGGGAAATGAATGTGTGAAGTCTTTAGTGGGGAGCTGCCTCGTGTGATGTCACTCGAGTCGATCTGACTTTAACATTGAAATAAAATCTGAGACACCTGAGGAGAGACGCTCGTTCCTCAGCACACCAACATGTGTCTTTCTGGTCCGGCGTCGTCCTCTTGGCTTGACCTCTTGACCCCCGTCCCTCTGCCCCTCAGGACTTCTCCAGTAAGACCCTGAAGAGAACCAGGAAGTTTGTGATTGACGGCGTGGAGGTCAGCGTGACGACCTCCAAGATCATCCGGGACGACGAGAAGAAGGACGAGGAGATGAGATTCCTGAGGTACGGCGAGTTTCTGTTTTCATTCTGAGCCCCGCCTCCGCTCAGAAGCTGCTACGCCACGCACTGATCTGGGTGTTAACCCCGTCAGGTTTGAGTTTACGACCCACAGACTCCTTTAGTCACGCCCCTTTATGTCCAGTCGATGCATATAAAGATAAATATAATGTTTATAAAGTTACTTTTGTTACGATTTGTAGAATTCCAACAGTCTTGAACGCACCGCAGGGCCTTTTGATGTCATGAGGAGCTCCAAGTGGGCTACTTGTGCCCTCTAGTGGTAGGACAATGGCATTGCATGCGTCACCACAGTGCACCCAGCAGACTGGTCAAATATTGTTATTAACTGTGTGAGGAGTTGTTAAATAAAGGTGTGTGTGTGTGTGTAGACGTCAGGAGCTGCGTGAGCTGCGCCTCCTGCAGAAGGAGGAGCAGCGCGCTCAGGCCGGCCTGAACGCCAAGCTGGAGACGCAGAGGGAGCAGATGCAGCGGCGCATCGACCAGGAGATGAACGTGAGTCCACCGAACGGCGCTCCGCTCTCCGGGAAACGTCCCGTCCCTGAACTACCCACGCTCCTCTTCAGGGACTATTTATCAGCGTCAGTTTGATTTCATCGATGTCCCCAGACGGCTCAGTGTCGATGATGTGACTCATGTACGCTACGACAGGTCAAAGGTCAAGTACCAGGACAATGGTCACGAGTCACAGGATGGACTGTTGTGAAAAATAGGAATTAAAAGTATATAATTTATTTTATATAATTTATTTTAATCATTATTTATATTATTGTAATGTTTCTTATGTTTTACTGTATTTGTAACTTATTCTTCCTCGAAGGAAAAAAAAAAAAAATCAAATAAACACAAAAATAGGAATTAAAAGTAATTTTAAAATTTAACATCAATAAATAGTTTGTCATATAAATGTATAAACCCAAGAAAATCTCATAAAATGTTAATTATGTGTAGTTTGTTGCAAATAATGTAAATAATAAAAACTGGATATTATAAAGTTTTAATATAGAATGTCATAAAATATATAATCTACTCTTTGATCAAATAAAAGTCCTTATAACCTGAGACATGTGGGGGATAGCGATACGGAGACTTTGAGCTGCTAACGGAAGTTTCTCTCGTGTCTTATCCTGATACGTGTCATGTGACCGCTCCACCGTATCATGTGACGTGGCGTGTCTCCGTGGCGTGACATGTGACATGTCTCCGTGTCACGTGGCGTGTCTCTGTGTCGTGTCATGTGACGTGGCGTGTCTCCGTGGCGTGTCTCTGTGTCATGTGATGTGTCTCCGTGTCATGTGACGTGGCGTCGTGGCATGTCATGTGACGTGGCGTGTCTCTGTCGTGTCATGTGACGTGTCTCCGTGTCATGTGACGTGGCGTGTCTCCGTGGCGTGTCATGTGACGTGTCTCCGTGTCACGTGGCGTGTCTCTGTGTCACGTGGCGTGTCTCTGTGTCATGTGACGTGTCTCCGTGTCATGTGACGTGTCTCCGTGTCACGTGGCGTGTCTCCGTGGCGTGTCTCTGTGTCGTGTCTGTCGTGTCTCTGTGTCATGTGACGTGTCTCCGTGTCATGTGACGTGTCTCCGTGTCACGTGGCGTGTCTCTGTGGCGTGTCTCCGTGGCGTGTCTCCGTGGCGTGTCTCTGTGTCGTGTCTCTGTGTCGTGTCTCCGTGTCATGTGACGTGTCTCCGTGGCGTGTCTCTGTGTCATGTCTCTGTCGTGTCATTCAATTCAATTCAATTCAGTTTATTTGTATAGCCCAATTTCACAAATTACAAATTTGTCTCGGAGTGCTTTACAATCTGTACACATAGACATCCCTGCCACAAAACCTCACATCGGACCAGGAAAAACTCCCAAATAACCCTTCAGGGGGAAAAAAAGGGAAGAAACCTGGAGGAGAGCAACAGAGGAGGATCCCTCTCCAGGATGGACAGATGCAATAGATGTCATGTGACCAGAAGGACAGATTTAGAGTTAAAATACATTCAATGAATATGACAGAGTGTATGAATAGTTCATAGTAGGCATATTCCACGATGGAGACCTCCACGATCCATCAGGCAGATGGCGGTGGGAGGAGGAGGGCGGAGTCTCAACAGTGGGCGGAGTCTCAACAGGACAGTGGCGCAGTCAGGAGCAGGAATTCCACGACCCAGACCTCGATGATCCATCAGCAGATAGGATCTATGTCGTCTCATAGGGTCCGATGACCCCATGAGACGTGAAGTCACAAGGACTCCGGGGAGAAAGCAGAGTTAGTAACGTGTGATTGAGAGATGAACATTCATCCTTAAGGAGAGAAAAGAGGAGATAGGTACTCAGTGCATCCTAAACGTCCCCCGGCAGCTATAAGCCTATAGCAGCATATCAAGGGGCTGGACCAGGTGAACCTGATTCAGCCCTAACTATAAGCTCTGTCAAAGAGGAAGGTCTTCAGTCTTCTCTTAAACGAGGTGACTGTGTCTGCCTCCCGGACTGAAGGTGAAGCTGGTTCCATAGAAGAGGAGCTTGATAACTAAAGGCTCTGGCTCCCATTCTACTTTTTAAGACTCTAGGAACTACAAGTAGTCCCGCATTTAGTGAGCGTAGCTCTCTAGTGGGGCAATATGGTACTACAAGCTCCTTAAGATATGATGGAGCATCACCAATCAAGGCTTTGTAGGTTAAGAGAAGAATTTTAAAAGTGATTCTTGATTTTACTGGGAGCCAGTGCAGAGCAGCTAGTGCAGGAGTGATGTGATCTCTTTCTTAGTTTTAGTGAGAACACGAGCTGCAGCATTCTGGATCAACTGAGGGACCTAAGAGATTTATTAGAGCAGCCTGATAATAAGGAGTTGCAGTAATCCAGTCTCAAGTAACGAACGCGTGAACCAATTTTTCTGCATCTTTTTGAGACAAGATGTGCCTGATTTTTGAAATATTACGTAGATGAAAGAATGCAGTCCTTGAGATTTGCTTTACGTGGGAGTTAAAGGACAAGTCCCGATCAAAGATAACGCCAAGATTCTTTACAGTGGTGTTGGATGCCAGGGCAATGCCGTCTACAGAATCCACATCACCAGATCATTGATCTCTGAGGTGCTCAGGGCCGATTAAAATTACTTCGGTTTTGTCTGAGTTTAACATCAAGAAGTTGCAGGTCATCCATGTTTTTATGTCTTTAAGACATGCTTGAATTTTACCGAGTTGGTTGCTCTCCTCTGGTTTTATCGATAAATATAGTTGAGTATCATCTGCATAGCAATGAAAGTTTATGGAGTGTTTCCTGATAATATTGCCCAAAGGAAGCATGTATAAGGTAAATAAAATTGGTCCAAGCACAGAACCTTGTGGAACTCCGTGATTAACGTTGGTGGTTATCGAGGCGTCATCGTTTACAAATACAAACTGAGATCGATCTGATAAATAGGATTTAAACCAAATTAGTGCCGTGCCTGAAATGCCAATCGACTGCTCCAGTCTCTGTAACAGGATGTCATGGTCAATGGTGTCGAATGCAGCACTAAGGTCTAACAAGACCAGGACAGAGAGGAGTCCTTTATCTGCTGCCATTAAGAGGTCATTTGTAATTTTCACCAGTGCCGTCTTGGTGCTGTGGTGTTTTCTAAATCCTGATTGAAATTTCTCAAATAAACTATTATGATGTAGAAAGTCGCACAACTGATTTGTGACCACTTTCTCAAGGATCTTGGAGAGGAAGGGGAGGTTAGAGATCGGTCTGTAGTTAGCCAACACCTCTGGATCCAGAGTGGGCTTCTTCAGGAGAGGTTTAATAACAGCCACTTTGAAGGAGTGTGGTACGTGGCCTGTTAGCAGAGACACATTGATAATATCTAATAGAGACCCGCCAATTAAAGGCAAAACGTCTTTAAGCAGCCTCGTCGGGATGGGGTCCAAGAGACAGGTAGACGGGTTAGAAGTAGAAACCGTTGAAGATAATTGGTCACGGTTGATGGGAGAAAAGCCCTCCAAATATACACAAGGGCATACAGCGGTTTCCAAGGCCATTCCACTTGAGGACAGATTGGCACTGGTTATGGGCAAGAGAATATTAATCTTGTCCCTAATAGTTAAAATCTTTTCATTAAAGAAGTTCATAAAGTCATTACCACTGAGGTTTATAGGAATACTCGTCTCCACAGAGCTGTGACTCTCTGTCAGCCTGGCTACAGTGCTGAAGAGAAACCTGGGGTTGTTCTTATTGTTCTCTATTACTGATGAGTAATAGGCTGCTCTGGCATTACGGAGGGCCTTCTTATATGTTTTAAGACTATCTCGCCAAACTAAGCGGGATTCTTCCAGATTAGTTGAACGCCATATGCGTTCAAGCTTTCGTGACGTTTGCTTCAGTTTGCGGGTCTGAGGGTTATACCAGGGAGCAAACCTCCTCTTCCTCACTGTCTTCTTCTTCAGAGGGCTATCGAGTCCAGTGTCATTCTCAGAGAGCCTGTGGCACTGTCAACAAGATGATCAATCTGGGACGGACTAAAGTTAGACCAGGAGTCCTCTGTTATATTGAGACGTGGTATCGAATCAAATACAGAAGGAATCGCTTTAAATTTAGCTACAGCACTGTCAGTTAGACATCTGGTGTAGAAACTTTTGACTAACGGAGTACACTCCGTAGTATAAATTCAAAAGTGATGAGGTTGTGGTCTGACAGAAGAGGATTCTGTGGGAAGACGTTCAAATGCTCAATGTCAACGCCATAAGTAAGAACAAGATCAAGCGTGTGGCCAAAGCTGTGAGTGGGTTTCTGTACTCTCTGACAGAAGCCAATCGAGTCCAACAAGGAGATGAATGCAGCACTAAGGCAATCATTATCAACATCCACATGGATATTAAAATCTCCAACAATAATAACTTTATCGGTTTTAAGAACCAAACTTGATATAAATTCTGAGTATTCAGATATAAACTCTGAATATGGACCTGGTGGCCGGTACAGAATCACAAATCGAATTGGCTGTAGTGTTTTCCAGGTTGGATGTGAAAGACTAAGAACAAGGCTTTCAAATGAGGTGTAGTGTAATTTTGGTTGAGGATTAATTAATAGGCTCGATTCAAAGATGGCTGCTACTCCACCTCCTCGACCGGTGCCTCGAGGGATGTGAGTATTAATATGACTTGGAGGAGTCGATTCATTCAGGCAGACATATTCTTCATGGCTCAGCCAGGTTTCAGTTAGGCAACATAAATCAATGTGATTATCTGATATTAAATCATTTAGTAACACAGCTTTAGATGACAGAGATCGAATATTTAGGAGACCACATTTAATAGACCTATTTTGTTGCACTGCTGAAATAATGGTGTTAACTTGTATAAGGTTATTGTGTACGACCTCTTCTGCTTACTTTTGATTTATTTAATTGAAGTGGCCGTGGGACAGACACAGTCTCTACTCTAAAGTCAAGGGTGGGTAACTGCTCGAATGGAAGAGCAGAGAAGGTTGTTAAACTACAACTCTGCTCCCGGTGCCTGATCTGAACCCTGGGTTGTCATGGATTAAGTCCGTGATCAACTTGGTCATATTCGCAGAAATGAGACGCGCCCGTCCAACGTGGGATGAATGCCGCTCTCCTCATCAGATCAGGTTTTCCCCAGAAAGTCTTCCAGTTGTCTACGTAGCCCACATTATTCGCTGGGCACCACCTCGACAGCCAGCGGTTGAAAGACGGCATTCGGCTATACAATTCGTCTGTCTGCAAATTTGGGAGAGGGCCAGAGAAAATTACGGTGTCCGACAACGTCTTGGCATAAGCACACACCGATTCCACATTAATTTGAGTGACTTCCGACCGACGGGCTCGGGCGTCATTACCACCGGCGTGTATTACAATCTGACTGTATCTCCGCTTGTCCTTAGCCAGCAGCTTCAAACAAGACTCCACGTCGCCCGCTCTGGCCCCCGGGAGGCACACGACTCTGGTCCGCGGCTTCGCTATTTTCACGTTCCTGACTATAGAGCTCCCGATAACCAGGGTGTGTTCTTCAGCGGGTCGCTGAGCAGGGAAAACTGGTTGGAAACGTGAAGTGGTTGGTGCACAGCGGGCTTCTGTGTAGACTTACTACTCCTGGAACAGTTACCTAACCATCCGGCTGCACGGTTACCGCCGGGGAACAGCTAGCAGCTGACTGTAGCTCCGCTACGGGAGAGGGCGGGCTAACTAGCATAGCTGTCTGAGCTTCGATAGCGCGGAGCCGTGCATCTAACCCACTTAGACCTGCCTCCAACCTAGCAAATAAACTACACTTGTTGCATGTATCGTTATCATTAAGGGAGGCAGGGGGATAACTATACATGAGACACACTGAGCAAGAGGAGCGGGAGGGAGAGAAGAAGAAGTCATGCTCGCTGCTGAGCAACCGGAGCTTACCGGAAGAGTGAGATGATGCGTTCAGGAGCAGCTGGGAAAGTCATGTGACGTGTCTCCGTGTCACGTCTCTGTGTCGTGTCATGTGACGTGTATCCGTGTCATGTGACGTGTCTCCGTGTCATGTGACGTGTCTCCGTGTCACGTGGCGTGTCTCTGTCATGTGACGTGTCTCCGTGTCACGTGACGTGTCTCCGTGTCATGTGACGTGTATCCGTGTCACGTGACGTGTCTCCGTGTCACGTGACGTGTATCCGTGTCACGTGACGTGTCTCCGTGTCATGTGACGTGTCTCCGTGTAATGTGACGTGTCTCCGTGTCACGTGACGTGTCTCCGTGTCATGTGACGTGTCTCCGTGTCATGTAACGTGTCTCGTGTCATGGCGTCTCCGCGTGTCTCCGCATCATGTGCGTGTCTCCGTGTCTCGTGTCGCGTGTCATGTGGCGTGTCTCGTCATGTGTCTCGTGTCATGGCGTGTCTCCGTGTCATGTAACGTGTCATGTGACGTGTCTCCGCATCATGTGACGTGTCTCCGCGTCATGTGACGTGTCTCCGCATCATGTAACGTGTCTCCGTGTCATGTAACGTGTCTCCGTGTCATGTGACGTGTCTCCGTGTCATGTGACGTGTCTCCGTGTCATGTAACGTGTCTCCGTGTCATGTGGCGTGTCTCGTGTCAC
The DNA here is from genome assembly GCF_029220125.1 of Pseudoliparis swirei. NCBI lineage: Eukaryota > Metazoa > Chordata > Actinopteri > Perciformes > Liparidae > Pseudoliparis > Pseudoliparis swirei. Next base: position 72,399 of record NC_079390.1, read on the forward strand.
GTGTCTGTGTCTCGTGTCATGTGACGTGTCTCCGTGTCATGTAACGTGTCTCCGTGTCATGTGACGTGTCTCCGTGTCATGTCTCTGTCGTGTCATGTGACGTGACGTGTCTCCGTGTCATGTGATGTGTCTCTGTCATGTGACGTGTCTCCCGTGTCATGTGTCTCCGTGTCATGTCTCTGTAACGTGTCTCCGTGTCATGTGACGTGTCTCCGCATCATGTAACGTGTCTCCGCATCATGTAACGTGTCTCCCTGTCATGTAACGTGTCTCCGTGTCATGTGACGTGTCTCCGTGGCGTGTCATGTAACGTGTCATGTGACGTGTCTCTGTGTCATGTGGCGTGTCTCCGTGTCATGTGATGTCTCCTGTCATGTAGCGTGTCTCCGTGTCATGTCGTCATGTGACGTGTCTCCGTGTCATGTCTCTGTGTCGTGTCATGTGACGTGTCTCCGTGTCATGTCTCTGTGTCGTGTCATGTGACGTGTCTCCGTGTCATGTGACGTGTCTCCGTGGCGTGTCATGTGACGTGTCTCTGTCGTGTCATGTGACGTGTCTCCGTGTCACGTGACGTGTCTCCGTGTCATGTGACGTGTCTCCGTGTCATGTGACGTGTCTCTGTGTCGTGTCATGTGACGTGTCTCCGTGTCATGTGACGTGTCTCCGTGTCATGTGACGTGTCTCCGTGTCATGTGACGTGTCTCCGTGTCATGTAACGTGTCTCCGTGTCATGTGACGTGTCTCCGTGTCATGTCTCTCCGTGTCATGTGACGTGTCTCCGTGTTATGTGACGTGTCTCCGTGTCATGTAACGTGTCTCGTGTCTCCGTGTCATGTAACGTGTCATGTCTCTGTGTCGTGTCATGTGACGTGACGTGTCTCCGTGTCATGTGATGTGTCTCTGTCATGTGACGTGTCTCCGTGTCATGTGACGTGTCTCCGTGTCATGTAACGTGTCTCCGTGTCATGTGACGTGTCTCCGTGTCATGTGACGTGTCTCCGTGTCACGTGGCGTGTCTCCGTGACGTGTCTCTGTGTCATGTGACGTGTCTCTGTGTCGTGTCATGTGACGTGTCTCCGTGTCACGTGACGTGTCTCCGTGTCATGTGACGTGTCTCCGTGGCGTGTCATGTGACGTGTCTCTGTCATGTAACGTGTCTCCGTGTCATGTGACGTGTCTCCGTGGCGTGTCATGTGACGTGTCTCCGTGGCGTGTCATGTGACGTGTCTCTGTGTCATGTGACGTGTCTCTGTGTCATGTGACGTGTCTCTGTGTCATGTGACGTGTCTCTGTGTCGTGTCATGTGACGTGTCACGTGACGTGTCTCCGTGTCATGTGACGTGTCTCCGTGGCGTGTCATGTGACGTGTATCCGTGTCATGTGACGTGTCTCTGTGTCATGTGACGTGTCTCCGTGTCATGTAACGTGTCTCCGTGTCATGTGACGTGTCTCTGTGTCATGTGACGTGTCTCCGTGTCATGTGACGTGTCTCTGTGTCATGTAACGTGTCTCCGTGTCATGTGACGTGTCTCCGTGTCATGTGACGTGTCTCCGTGTCATGTGACGTGTCTCCGTGTCATGTGACGTGTCTCCGTGTCATGTAACGTGTCTCTGTGTCATGTGACGTGTCTCTGTGTCATGTGACGTGTCTCTGTGTCATGTGACGTGTCTCTGTGTCATGTGACGTGTAACGTGTCATGTCTCTGTGTCGTGTCATGTGACGTGGCGTGTCTCTGTGTCATGTGACGTGTCTCCGTGTCATGTGACGTGTCTCTGTGTCATGTGACGTGTCTCCGTGTCATGTGACGTGTCTCCGTGTCATGTAACGTGTCTCCGTGTCATGTGACGTGTCTCCGTGTCATGTCTCTGTGTCGTGTCATGTGACGTGTCTCCGTGTCATGTGACGTGTCTCCGTGTCATGTCTCTGTGTCGTGTCATGTGACGTGGCGTGTCTCTGTGTCATGTGACGTGTCATTTGACGTGTCTCCGTGTCATGTGATGTGGCGTGTCTCTGTGTCATGTGGCGTGTTGTCGTGTCGTGACGTGTCACGTGACGTGTCTCCGTGTCATGTCTGTGTCGTGTCATGTGACTTGTCTCCGTGTCACGTGACCTCTTCCCCCTGCAGACCAAGAAGAAGCACTACGACGTGGAGCTGGAGAACCTGGAGAAGCAGCAGAAGCAGACCATCGAGAAGATGGAGAGCGACCACCACGTGAAGCTGAAGGACGAGACGCGGCGCATCAGAGGGGAGCAGGAGCGCGAGCACCACCGCTTCCACGAGCTGATTAAGCAGAAGAAGAGGGAGGTGAGGACGGGGGGGGGGAGGTCTGGGCCCTCGGGAACGTGACCTTGACCTTGACCTCTGGCCTTCAGGTCAAGCTGGCGGTGGACAAGCTGCCCAGGAACCAGCGCAAAGAATCCCTGAAGATGAAGATGAATTCCTACCAGGAGACGAAGACTAAAGACGTGAGTAGAAGACGAGACGGCACGCTCGACTTCCAGGGTCACGCCTGAGGACACCTGAGCTCCCTCCGTCGTGGTCTCATGTGGTCTCATGTGGTCTCATGGTGTCTCGTGTGGTCTCATGTGGTCTCGTGTGTCTCATGTGGTCTCATGGTGTCTCATGTGGTCTCATGTGGTCTCGTGTGTCTCATGTGGTCTCATGTGGTCTCATGGTGTCTCATGTGGTCTCATGGTGTCTCATGTGGTCTCATGGTGTCTCATGTGGTCTCATGTGTCTCATGTGGTCTCATGGTGTCTCATGTGGTCTCATGTGGTCTTGTGTGTCTCATGTGGTCTCATGTGTCTCATGGTGTCTCATGTGGTCTCATGCGGTCTCGTGTGGTCTCATGTGGTGTCATGTGTCTCATGGTGTCTCGTGTGGTCTCATGTGGTCTCATGTGGTCTCATGTGGTCTCATGTGGTCTCGTGTGTCTCATGTGGTCTCATGGTGTCTCATGGTGTCTCATGTGGTCTTGTGTGTCTCGTGTGTCTCATGTGTCTCATGTGTCTCATGGTGTCTCATGTGGTCTCATGGTGTCTCATGTGGTCTCATGTGGTCTCATGTGTCATGTGTCATGTGTCTCATGGTGTCTCGTGTGGTCTCATGTGGTCTCATGTGGTCTCATGTGGTCTCGTGTGTCTCATGTGGTCTCATGGTGTCTCATGTGGTCTCGTGTGGTCTCATGTGGTCTCATGGTGTCTCATGGTGTCTCATGGTGTCTCATGTGGTCTTGTGTGTCTCATGTGTCTCATGTGTCTCATGTGTCTCATGTGTCTCAGGTGTCTCATGTGTCTCATGTGTCTCATGTGTCTCATGTGTCTCATGTGTCTCATGTGTCTCGTGTGTCTCATGTGTCTCATGGTGTCTCATGGTGTCTCGTGTGGTCTCATGTGGTCTCGTGTGTCTCGTGTGGTCTCATGTGGTCTCATGGAGGACACGTCTCGTGTGGTCTCAGAAGGTCTCTGGATGGTCTCTGTCGTGTCTTAGGAGGACATCTCCGACAGCAGAAGAACCTTCTGGATGAGACTCTGGTCAGAATCAGCAGCTCATCAGAGGTGTGTGTGTGTGTGTGTGTGTGTGTGTGTGTGTGTGTGTGTGTGTGTGTGTGTGTGTGTGTGTGTGTGTGTGTGTGTGTGTGTGTGTGTGTGTGTGTGTGTGTGTGTGTGTGTGTGTGTGTGTGTGTGTGTGTGTGTGTGTGTGTGTGTGTGTGTGTGTGTGTGTGTGTGTGTGTGTGTGTGTGTGTGTGTGTGTGTGTGTGATTTGTTTAGTACCAATCAAATGAGCATTTAAAAAAATAAAATTCGATGTAAATTCAATAAATGTTATTATTTGATGGTATTTTATAAGCACGTTTGAAAACAGTCGCTTAATGTTCTCTTTATTTGTGGAGCATTTTAAGGTCTTTTTAAGCTTCAGCTTTTATTTTGAAAATATATTTTTCTTTTGACTCCTTTGAGGGGCTTTTTTGGGGGATTCAGGCAAAAATGAATGTAGTGAACTCCAGAAGTTACAGTGTTGACGTCCTGTCGCCCCCCCCCCCTCTCTCTCCCCCCCCCCCCCCCAGAGCGCGAGGCCACCATCTGGGACCTGGAGAAGAGGAACCTGTACGAGAAGCACCAGCTGATGAAGCAGCAGCTCAAGGACCAGTACTTCCTCCAGAGGCACCAGCTGCTCAAGAAGCACGAGAAGGTCGGTCTCAAGTCAAGTCAAGTCTTTTATTGTCAGATACACAGAATGACACAGGGTCAGACTGGGCACTGAAATTCTTAGGACAAGGCACCACACAACAACTACCATAGCCTAACATAATATAACATAACATGACATACACACTGTACAAGAACTCTGAACATAATAATAACATATATACATATAATACACATAATAACTAGACTACAGACAAATGGGAATAGCAGGAAGTGAAAGCAGGTAGTGCAATAGAAAGTGTAAGTGTAAGTCCAAGGCTGAAAGTGACCAGCTGAAGACGCCCCCTCCCGGCTCGCCCTCCTCACCTCGCCGTGTTTGACCTCCAGGAGCAGGAGCAGATGCAGTGCTACAACCAGCGGATGATCGAGATCCTGAAGGCCAAGCAGCAGCAGGAGAAGAGCCGGCTGCCCAAGATCCAGCGCGGCGAGGCCAAGACCCGCATGGCCATGTTCAAGAAGAGCCTCCGCATCAACGGCGGCGGCGGCTCGGAGGACCGCGACAAGGTCAAGCAGGTGGGGCGAGCGAGGGCGAGCGAGGGCCTCGGGTGCGACTGTGGCGTGAGTGTTGCGTAACCCTGCTGACCTCCGACCCCTCAGTTCTCCCTGCAGGAGGAGCGGCGGCAGAAGGCCGAGCGGCTCCACCAGCTGCAGAAGCACGAGAACCAGATGAGGGAGATGATCGGCCAGTGTGACGGGAACATCCGGGAGCTGCAGCAGCTGCAGGTGAGGGGGTCACGTGACCTCAGGGTGTTGACCAGTCACGTGACCTCAGCGTGTTGACCAGTCACATGACCTCAGGGAGATGACCAGCCACGTGACCTCAGGTGTTGACCAGTCCGGGACCTCAGCTGTTGACCAGTCAGCTGACCTCAGGTGTTGACCAGTCACGTGACCTCAGGGTGTTGACCAGTCACGTGACCTCAGCGTGTTGACCAGTCACATGACCTCAGGGTGTTGACCAGTCACATGACCTCAGCGTGTTGACCAGTCACGTGACCTCAGGCTGTTGACCAGTCACGTGACCTCAGGGTGTTGACCAGTCACGTGACCTCAGCGTGTTGACCAGTCACGTGACCTCAGCGTGTTGACCAGTCACGTGACCTCAGGGTGTTGACCAGTCACGTGACCTCAGGGTGTTGACCAGTCACGTGACCTCAGCGTGTTGACCAGTCACGTGACCTCAGCGTGTTGACCAGTCACGTGACCTCAGGGTGTTGACCAGTCACGTGACCTCAGCGTGTTGACCAGTCACGTGACCTCAGGGTGTTGACCAGTCACATGACCTCAGCGTGTTGACCAGTCACATGACCTCAGGGTGTTGACCAGTCACGTGACCTCATGACCTCACATGACCTTGTGTGCTGCAGAATGAGAAGTGCCACCTGCTGGTGGAGAACGAGACTCAGAGGCTGAAGCAGCTGGACGAGCAGCACAACCAGCTGATGAAGGACTGGAGGGACCAGCTGAAGCCGCGCAAGATGGTACTCACACACTACACGAAGGTCAAATGTAGAGGTCACACACTACACGAAGGTCAAATGTAGAGGTCACACACGACACGAAGGTCAAATGTAGAGGTCACACACTACACTGCGTTAAGGTGAAATGTAAAGGTCACACAGCAAGAACAGATATGAGTGGAACCATCACCTCATACTCTTGGCAGGAGGGGGACAAATATTTATATATATATATAAATATAATATATATTTAAAAGAATATATACACTACCGTTCAAAAGTTTGGGGTCACCCAGACAATTTTGTGTCTTCCATGAAAACTCACTTTTATTTATCAAATTAATTGAAAATTGAATAGAAAATATAGTCAAGACGTTGACAAGGTTAGAAATAATGATTAATATTTGAAGTATTAATTTTGTTCTTCAAGCTCAAAGGAAGGCCAGTTGTATAGCTTATATCACCAGCATAACTGTTTTCAGCTGTGCTAACATAATTGCACAAGGGTTTTCTAATCAGATATTAGTCTTCTAAGGCGATTAGCAAACACAATGTACCATTAGAACACTGGAGTGATGATGGAAATGGGCCTCTATACACCTCTGGAGATATGTCATTAGAAACCAGACATTTCCACCTAGAAGAGTCATTTACCACATTAACAATGTATAGAGTGTATTTTTGATTAATGTTATCTTTATTGAAAAAACTGCTTTTCTTTGAAAAATAAAGACATTTCTTAGTGACCCCAAACTTTTGAACGGTAGTGTATATATATATATATTTATGTGTTTATATATATATATATAAATATACTTTATTTTTTGAATATACATATATAAAATATATATATATAGAAGGTATATATAAATTATATTATATTTATATATATTTGTGTATTTATACATATTTGTGTATATATATTATATTTGTGTATATATATATATATATATACACATATATATCAATATAATATATTGATTTATATTTTATATATGTTTTATATATATATATACATATATATAAATAAATAAAAGAAGTTTCCATGTAAGGTCAGATAACCTCATACATATCCCCCCCCCCCCCCTCAGGCCCTTGAAGAGGAGCTGAAGATGAAGAAGAAGGAGCAGAAGATTTTCTTCCGGACGAGTCAAAGTTCTGAAAACCCGAGTTCCCCCAACAAGCTCTCCAAGCTTGTTCCCTACCAGGACTCGTCCACGATATGAGACACACAACATGTACACGACATGAGACACACAACATGTACACGACATGAGACACACAACATGTACACAACATGAGACACACAACATGAGACACACAACATGTACACAACATGAGACACACATGTACACAACATGAGACACACAACATGTACACGACATGAGACACACAACATGTACACAACATGAGACACACAACATGTACACAACATGAGACACACAACATGTACACAACATGAGACACACATGTCCACGACATGAGACACACAACATGTACACATGACACACAACATGTACACGACATGAGACACACAACATGTCCACGACATGAGACACACAACATGAGACACACAACATGTACACAACATGAGACACACAACATGTACACAACATGAGACACACATGTCCACAACATGAGACACACAACATGTACACAACATGAGACACACAACATGTACATAACATGAGACACACAACATGTACACAACATGAGACACACAACATGTACACAACATGAGACACACAACATGTACACATGAGACACACAACATGTACACATGAGACACACAACATGTACATAACATGAGACACACAACATGTACATAACATGAGACACACATGTACACAACATGAGACGCACATGTACACAACATGAGACGCACAACATGTCCACGACATGAGACACACAACATGTACACAACATGAGACACACATGTACACAACATGAGACGCACATGTACACAACATGAGACGCACAACATGTACACAACATGAGACACACAACATGTACACAACATGAGACACACAACATGTACACAACATGAGACGCACAACATGATGCACACCACATAACATACCCATTATAACCCCCCCCCCACCGTACAGGAGCCTCCTGCCTCACTTTTAATTATCCTTTAATGTTTTAGTGAATATTTTTTTACTAAAGTTGTTTTAAGGTTGTTAGTTTTATTTTTAATTGTCGTATTTGATGATTTAAATCTCTTCAGACTCGCCGTGCGTCAAAGAGATTTTAATCTCCTGCCCAAAGAAACGTGAAGTAAAGTAGTTCTTGGTCTTATGAAGATTTATTGAAGAGGAAATAATATTTAGTTTGGCATAATTTATTTTTGTAAGAGGACCGAGAGCCGGGACACGAGCGCTTCCTTTAAACGATCAGCCTCCCAACAATAGAACCAAATACACCCACAATCATCTTCCTGTTCTACTTCCTGTCTGTCTCGGTGACTTCCTGTTGTTCTACTTCCTGTTCTACTCCTTGTACGCCTCGGTCACTTCCTGTCTGTCTCGGTGACTTCCCTATGTTCTACTTCCCGTTCTACTCCTTGTAAGCCTCGGTCACTTCCTGTCTGTCTCGGTGACTTCCTGTTCTACTTCCTGTTCATGTCACTTCATGTTGTACTTCGTCACTTCCTGTCTGTCTCGGTCATTTCCTGTCTGCCTCGGTCACTTCCTGTTGTATTTCCTGTGCTTCTACTTAATGTACGCCTCGGTCACTTCCTGTCTGCCGCAGTCACTTCCTGTTGTACTTCATGTCGTTCAACTTCATGTAGGCCTTTGTCACTTCCTGTCTGCCTCGGTCGCTTCCTGTTCTACTTCCTGTCTGCCTCGGTCACTTCCTGTCTGCCTCGGTCACTTTCTGTCTGCCCTGGCTCGTGACCGTCGGGTCCATAAGTTATAGCTGAAAATATCTGCTCTTATTTATTTTCCACATCCAGATTCATCACTGTACATTTAGATATATTCTGTTTTTCTTAACTGGCTTGAAGTCTTAAGTTGTTCTAACAGGGATGAATCCAGATATTATTTAGTATTTTTATCGATTGCGTGGGAACGATGAGGCGGATGAGACTCGTTGATGTTCAGTTTGTTGCTCTTGTGACTTTGTATTTGTATTTTACTGTAACTCACACTGGAGGAGCGAGAAGCCAAAGCAACAGACTGAGGGGGTAAATTAAATGTATGATTATTATACGAGCTGCCTGCTAACCAAAGTGCAATAGTACAAGTCTTAAAGAGCTTAAAGTTTCTTTTTCTTAAACTTGGTCTTCCTTTGCACTGAGAGGGAATAATAATAATTAACTCCAGGAACAGATTTAACATTTTGAAAGGGAAATTATTCAATCTTCATACTCGATAATATTTTGAAAGCAATGATTGAATTTTTCAAATCGTATGATTTTATAACATAACTCTTAATATCATTTTGTGATTTAACTTTGCAGCTGAGGAAGTGTTGTGTTAGTCTTCGGCCTGCAGAGTGAGAGCAGGTCACCGGGTACAGCTTTAACTTCTCAAAGGTATTTAAATTAGTTGTAAAGTCTTTTTTTCCACGTTTAACGGCTTTAATGTACGCCTCAGTTTACATGACGTTGTTTGGAGGGGTTATGAGTTATGAGTGAATGAAGTTGTAACAGAAGGAACCACTGTTGTAAAATACTCAATAAAAGATTTTTTTTAACTAGTGGATTTTTGCATAGGCTCTTTTTGTCAGTAGCACATTCAAAAAGTAAAGAATATAAAAATAGTGTTGTACAGCAGTAAGTATGGATTATCAGAAAACTTCCTATATGTCATAAGTTACATTTCATTACTCATGAAAGTCAAATAATGAGTTTTGTTTTCCATATAAAGTTCATATGCAGGAACATATTTATGGTAGTTCATTTTCACAATGTTAAAGTAAAGATATGTTTAATGTGTTTTTGGAAAGGTGATTTCATTATTATTCTGTATCGGTGGACGTGAATCTCACGCCGTGAGAAGATGAACTCAGCGAGACCCGCCTGCTATAAAACATCTTGTTAATGCTACTCGTCCTCAAAGCTCTGCAGGGACGTGGAAGAAGAATATAGATCAGTGCATTAAAATCAGACAACGGGCGTACTTAAAACATCAGAATCTTTTATTGACTTTAAGGAAAAGGAGCTTCAATGTAATGAAAAATACAGAGTAGAAAAGTAATGAGACTACAATACTGAGATGAAGCATCTGCCGTACACTCCCTGTCCTGATCACCCTCGACATGTTCCTGATAACCCTCAACATGTTCCTGATAACCCTCGACATGTTCCTGATAACCCTCGACATGGTCCTGATAACCCTCGACATGTTCCTGATAACCCTCGACATGTTCCTGATAACCCTCGACATGTTCCTGATAACCCTCGACATGGTCCTGATAACCCTCGACATGTTCCTGATAACCCTCGACATGTTCCTGATAACCCTCAACATGTTCCTGATAACCCTCGACATGGTCCTGATAACCCTCGACATGTTCCTGATAACCCTCGACATGGTCCTGATAACCCTCGACATGGTCCTGATAACCCTCGACATGTTCCTGATAACCCTCGACATGGTCCTGATAACCCTCGACATGGTCCTGATAACCCTCGACATGTTCCTGATAACCCTCGACATGTTCCTGATAACCCTCGACATGGTCCTGATAACCCTCGACATGTTCCTCGTAACCCTCGTCGCGGTCCTCGTAACCCTTGGCGCGTTCCTTGTAACCCTCGTCGGCGGTCGTCCTAACTCTCGTAACCCTCGGCGCGTTCCTCGTAACTGTCGTCGCGGTCCTTGGAACCGAGGGCCCGTTCCTCGTAACCAGTGGTCCCCAAACTACGGCCCGCGGGCCGGATTCGGCCCGCCTCCACATTTGGACCGGCCCCCTGAACAATACCAGACGCGCGTTCCGATTTTTTCTTTTCTTTTTCACCTGGCCCGCTGCCGTTGAGATTGCAGTGAGACGCGGAGAAAATGTGAAGTGGTGCTCTTCGCAATAAAACATCTTTGATGGGACGTGTCGCGTCTCGGCCAATCAGCGTTCAGATGTCGACAGCGTTTGGGAAGTTAGGTTAGCTTGAATGTTAGTCCACTACGTCTACTGCTGTCACGCTGCACGGTGTATCGATACTAACAAAGTACCCGTACGTTAAACACGATGTGATTTAGCATAGTTTTAGTATCGATACTTCATTAAAAGAGCGATCAGAGCTCATGCTGCTCCGCTCCGTTAAATGCTGTCTGCACGCGCAGTTCTAACAGCGAGTGGTGCGCGCATCGCTCAGCCGAGATGCGCGCACACAGGTGAGCACACTCTCACTAGCACCCCCCCCCCCCCCCCCCCCGGCTGGCCCTCCAGCAGACAAGGGAAACGTTATGTGGCCCTCTCAGGAAAAAGTTTGGGGATCCCTGCTCGTAACCCTTGGCGCGGTCCTTGGCGCGGTCCTCGTAACACTCGCCGCGGTCCTCGTAACCCTCGTAACCCTTGGCGCGTTCCTCATAACTGTCGTCGCAGTCCTCGTAACTGTCGTAACCCTCGTCGCGTTCCTCGTAACCCTCGTCGCGTTTCTCGTAACCCTCGTCGCGTTTCTCGTAACCCTCGTCGCGTTTCTCGTAACCCTCGTCGTGTTTCTCGTAACCCTCGACGCGTTGTTCCTTTCTAGCTGGCATCCAGCTGTCTGACACGTGGTGGGAGAAGGTGGAATAACGTAGCAGCTGGAAGCCTTGCAGCTCGGAGCCTTGTCCGGTTGTTCAGAGCCGTGTGCAGATCAGCATGAGTGGCTTTAATGTCTTCTCTCTACAGAGAAACAACCCTCTGAGCTCCTCCCGTGGTCACGTGTCTCCTAACCTTAAAGTGACGACAGCTACGATCTGCTTCTCATTTCTGTACAATACAACTTTACATTATGCTTGAGACCAGTCAAACATTAATGTAACTTTATTCATTCTTTTTTTTTATTTTTACAATGGTCGTACGCTGCTGTTATTTGAGCACCAAACATCGGTTTAGAACAGACTGTACGGTATACTGTACGTTATAATGTACGGTATACTGTATGTTATAATGTACGGTATACTGTATGTTATAATGTACGGTATACTGTATGTTATAATGTACCGTATACTGTACGTTATAATGTACGGTATACTGTATGTTATAATGTACGGTATACTGTATGTTATAATGTACCGTATACTGTACGTTATAATGTACAGTATGCTGTATAATGTACATAATTATAATGTACAGTATAATGTACATTATGCTATATACTGTGCATTATAATGTAAATTATATTGTACGTTATTGTACAACTAACTGGAGATCAGGTCAGACATCTGAAACCGAGACGCTGAACGCAAGTCACATAAAACGCGTATTATTTTTTAGGCGTGTGCTGACATGTCAGTTTGGATGTTCCAGCCTCATCTTTACATTGTTAGTGAGTACAAAAAACATAGCAAATATAATGCACAACTAAGACAGGCCTTCCCCCATGTGCAAACCTTCAAATGAAATGAGTTATGCAGTCAGTGAAGAAAAGCTTTACAGTAACGACTAAGCATGTTTCTCTTGGCACAGACATCTCTAGTTTACGGCTAACGTGTAGTCTTTGAACCCCCCCTGTGGGCTCCTGTGCAGTCTCTGAACATCTGGTTCATGGAGATGACTCCGAGGACTACATCTATATCTACAGTTTATGAAGCACGTTAGCACTTTGCATATAGAAGAGGCACATGGCTGGAGACGTTAGCTTCTGCAACGCGAGCACTTAGTTTAAAGTAAACGTCACAACACCCACGAGGCCTTGTGTTATTGCTGGTTCAGTTTAGGTAGAATATTAAAATCAAATCAAAATGCAACAAATGTCTCAAAAAAAAATAAAGGTACCTTTGAATAAAAAAATGATAATTAGCTATAAAGTAGAGATATTTTGTTGAATTAAATGTATTCGTTGTTGTTTACTAAGGCTTCTTGCTCAGGTAGTTTGAGGGGATCCAGCTCTCGACTTCCTGTCCCACGTTCTTGCAGAACCACCAGCCGCTGCTGTTCTTCTCCATCACCTCGAACAGGGCGCCCACCTTGAAGCTGGAGGTCTGGTCGTCCCCGTCGAAGTCCGCCACGGCCAAGTACTGATCCCCCTGGCCGCGCTCCACCAGTAGAGGGGGGAGCTTGTCCCTGGGGGGGCCGGGCTTCAGCTGGGGCTTGGGGGGAACTGGGACTCTGTTCCCTTTGGGCTCCTCTTTCTCTTTGTGTGCAGGGGCCTGAACGAACCCTTTGGGTTTGGGGGGCGGAGGTCTGCTGAGGAGGGCTGAGGGGCCCTTGGAAGTGTCCAGGATGTCTTTTAGAGCCAGTGGAGGTTTCAACTCTGTGGGGCCGGCTGGGTCGGCCTTCTTCGGAGGAGGAGGTCTCCTTGGAGCCATGGTGGGGGGTCTCTGTGGGGGGTCTTTGTGGGGAGGCACTGCTGGTTTCGTGGTGGGAGGCGGCGAGCTCTCCTGGCTGTGACCGTTCATGTGTTTCGGGGGCAGCTTCGGCTCGTCGGGGTGCTTCCCGTTGTAGAGAGTAGGGGGGTGGCTGGGGGGGGAGCTCGGGGGGGCGCTGGGTTGGGTGGAGTCGTTCTGATGGTTCACCTCAGCCGACGCGGAGCTCGGATCCGCAGGTTTTGGAGGCCTCAGCTTGCTCCTCAGGTTGGTGATGTCTAGAGGATCCGGCTTGGCAGCCGGGACCGGTTTGGGTCGGAGACCCAGCTTCGGTCTCATGAACACGGCGGGGCCGGCGGCCTCGGGTTTCTCCTCCGGCGCCTCCAGTTTGGGTTTGGGGGGCTGCTTGGGGACGGGCTTCAGGTTGAACTTCTTCACCTCTTTGGCGGAGATCTTGTGGCCACACTCCAGACCCATCTCGTTGCGAAGGTGAAGAGCTTTGCTCTTGTCTTCTTTCTTGGCCTCCGGGGGTTTGTCCGGTTTGAAGGGGGCCGCTTTGGGCACGATGACCCCCCCAGGAGCCGGGGGCTTCTGCGGCAACGGTTTGGAAAGATCCGGCCTTGGCTTCTCAGAGACCTCAAAGTCAAAGCTCTTATTGATGGACTCCCTCCGTGGGGGAAGAGCTGGTTTCTCCTCGGCTGGGGGGGCAGCTGGAGCTGGAGGCAGAGCCCCGGGGATGGTAGGGGGGCCCTTGTTGGCACTGGACTTCCAATCTCTCAGCTTAGGCCGGGCACAGGAGTCCAGGGCTGTGATTGGCTCATCCGGTAACGGTTTAGACCAGCTGTCGTCCGTCCCCGGAGCGTTCGAGGGTCCACCGTCTTCCAGTCTCAGCTTCTCCATCTCGTTGGGCAGCGGGGCGAGGAAGTTGGGCCGCAGGGCGGTGCTGGTCTTCTTGTACTTGTCAATAAAGGTGGCGGGGGCCCAGCCCTCTTCGTCCTCTATCTGGATGTACCACCAACCGCCATTATTCCTCTCAACCACCTGGAAGTCGTTTAATCAAAACGTTTCAACTTCATGAAAAGACGAAATGTACAAGTCTTTATTTCAAGAAGTGCCGACCCACCTCGACTTTGACTCCGGCCTGGAAGCTGATGCCGTCGGGGATAGTGGTCTGGAAGTCGGCGATGGTGTAGAACTCCTCCTCTACTTGAGGAGGAACGGGCGGCTTGGGGAGGTTGTTCCCTCGAGGCTGAGAGGAGGAGAACGTGTGCGGTTAGTCAACGCACAACAGGAATCCACACCGAGTCTTTAGATAGAGGTTTGAACTGTTTACGATGGTGAGGTCTCTGCGTGGAGGAGGTCTGTGCCGGGCTCCCACTTCTGAGGAGGGAGGAGGAAGAATCAATCAATAGAGCTCGAGTAGAACTCACAATATATCAAAATAAATGAAATAATTAACTTCTTACTCTTGGTGTCGGATAAAAAGGAGAGTCTGTTTTCCTTCTGGCTGTTGTCTCGGTTCTCTTTGGCCGCGTTGTTTAGCTGGTTCTGCTTGGAGAACCCGTCCAGGTCGTTGGTGCTGGCGTGAGCAGCGGCGCCCGCTGACTGCTTCTGGTCCTGGAGGTCCGTCTTCTTCAGGTAGGAGGCCGGGGCCCAGCCCTCACGGCCCTGGTACCTGACGGAGGAGAGAGGATCAGGTCCTGGGTTCAGGTGAGAACACCACCTCTAGTCTCATGGTGTACCATGAAACCTCCTCTAGTCTCATTCTATACCAGGAAACATCCTCTAGTCTCATGGTGTACCATGAAACATCCTCTAATCTCATTCTATACCAGGAAACATCCTCTATTCTCATTCTATACCATGAAACCTCCTCTAGTCTCATTCTATACCATGAAACATCCTCTATTCTCATTCTATACCATGAAACCTCCTCTAGTCCCATGGTGTACTATGAAACATCCTCTATTCTCATTCTATACCATGAAACATCTTCTAGTCTCATTCTATACCATGAAACCTCCTCTATTCTCATTCTATACCATGAAACCTCCTCTAGTCTAATTCTATACCATGAAACATCCTCTAGTCCCATGGTGTACTATGAAACATCCTCTATTCTCATTCTATACCATGAAACCTCCTCTAGTCTCATTCTATACCATGAAACCTCCTCTAGTCTCATTCTATACCATGAAACCTCCTCTAGTCTCATTCTATACCATGAAACCTCCTCTAGTCTCATTCTATACCATGAAACCTCCTCTAGTCTCATTCTATATCATGAAACCTCCTCTAGTCTCATTCTATGCCATGAAACCTCCTCTAGTCTCATTCTATACCATGAAACCTCCTCTAGTCTCATTCTATACCATGAAACCTCCTCTAGTCTCATTCTATACCATGAAACCTCCTCTAGTCTCATTCTATACCATGAAACCTCCTCTAGTCTCATTCTATACCATGAAACCTCTAGTCTCATTCTATATCATGAAACCTCTAGTCTCATTCTATGCCATGAAACCTCCTCTAGTCTCATTCTATACCATGAAACCTCCTCTAGTCTCATTCTATACCATGAAACCTCCTCTAGTCTCATTCTATACCATGAAACCTCCTCTAGTCTCATTCTATATCATGAAACCTCCTCTAGTCTCATTCTATACCATGAAACCTCCTCTAGTCTCATTCTATACCATGAAACCTCCTCTAGTCTCATTCTATACCATGAAACCTCCTCTAGTCTCATTCTATACCATGAAACCTCCTCTAGTCTCATTCTATACCATGAAACCTCCTCTAGTCTCATTCTATACCATGAAACCTCCTCTAGTCTCATGGTGTACCATGAAACCTCCTCTAGTCTCATTCTATACCATGAAACCTCTAATCTCATGGTGTACCATGAAACCTCCTCTAGTCTCATTCTATACCATGAAACCTCCTCTAGTCTCATGGTGTACCATGAAACCTCCTCTAGTCTCATTCTATATCATGAAACCTCCTCTAGTCTCATGGTGTACCATGAAACCTCCTCTAGTCTCATTCTATATCATGAAACCTCCTCTAGTCTCATTCTATACCATGAAACCTCCTCTAGTCTCATGGTGTACCATGAAACCTCCTCTAGTCTCATTCTATACCATGAAACCTCCTCTAGTCTCATTCTATACCATGAAACCTCCTCTAGTCTCATTCTATACCATGAAACCTCCTCTAGTCTCATTCTATACCATGAAACCTCCTCTAGTCTCATTCTATACCATGAAACCTCTAGTCTCATTCTATACCATGAAACCTCCTCTAGTCTCATTCTATACCATGAAACCTCCTCTAGTCTCATTCTATACCATGAAACCTCCTCTAGTCTCATTCTATACCATGAAACCTCCTCTAGTCTCATTCTATATCATGAAACCTCCTCTAGTCTCATTCTATACCATGAAACCTCCTCTAGTCTCATTCTATACCATGAAACCTCCTCTAGTCTCATTCTATACCATGAAACCTCCTCTAGTCTCATTCTATACCATGAAACCTCCTCTAGTCTCATTCTATACCATGAAACCTCCTCTAGTCTCATTCTATACCATGAAACCTCCTCTAGTCTCATTCTATACCATGAAACCTCTAGTCTCATTCTATATCATGAAACCTCTAGTCTCATTCTATACCATGAAACCTCCTCTAGTCTCATTCTATGCCATGAAACCTCCTCTAGTCTCATTCTATACCATGAAACCTCCTCTAGTCTCATTCTATACCATGAAACCTCCTCTAGTCTCATTCTATATCATGAAACCTCTAGTCTCATTCTATACCATGAAACCTCCTCTAGTCTCATTCTATACCATGAAACCTCCTCTAGTCTCATTCTATATCATGAAACCTCCTCTAGTCTCATTCTATGCCATGAAACCTCCTCTAGTCTCATTCTATACCATGAAACCTCCTCTAGTCTCATTCTATACCATGAAACCTCCTCTAGTCTCATTCTATACCATGAAACCTCCTCTAGTCTCATTCTATATCATGAAACCTCTAGTCTCATTCTATACCATGAAACCTCCTCTAGTCTCATTCTATACCATGAAACCTCCTCTAGTCTCATTCTATACCATGAAACCTCCTGTAGTCTCATTCTATACCATGAAACCTCCTCTAGTCTCATTCTATACCATGAAACCTCCTCTAGTCTCATTCTATACCATGACACCTCCTCTAGTCTCATGGTGTACCATGAAACCTCCTCTAGTCTCATTCTATACCATGAAACCTCTAATCTCATGGTGTACCATGAAACCTCCTCTAGTCTCATGGTGTACCATGAAACCTCCTCTAGTCTCATTCTATATCATGAAACCTCCTCTAGTCTCATGGTGTACCATGAAACCTCCTCTAGTCTCATTCTATACCATGAAACCTCTAGTCTCATTCTATACCATGAAACCTCCTCTAGTCTCATTCTATACCATGAAACCTCCTCTAGTCTCATTCTATATCATGAAACCTCCTCTAGTCTCATTCTATACCATGAAACCTCCTCTAGTCTCATGGTGTACCATGAAACCTCTAGTCTCATTCTATACCATGAAACCTCCTCTAGTCTCATTCTATACCATGAAACCTCCTCTAGTCTCATTCTATACCATGAAACCTCCTCTAGTCTCATTCTATATCATGAAACCTCTAGTCTCATTCTATGCCATGAAACCTCCTCTAGTCTCATTCTATACCATGAAACCTCCTCTAGTCTCATTCTATACCATGAAACCTCCTCTAGTCTCATTCTATACCATGAAACCTCCTCTAGTCTCATTCTATATCATGAAACCTCCTCTAGTCTCATTCTATGCCATGAAACCTCCTCTAGTCTCATTCTATACCATGAAACCTCCTCTAGTCTCATTCTATACCATGAAACCTCCTCTAGTCTCATTCTATATCATGAAACCTCCTCTAGTCTCATTCTATACCATGAAACCTCCTCTAGTCTCATTCTATACCATGAAACCTCTAGTCTCATTCTATATCATGAAACCTCCTCTAGTCTCATTCTATGCCATGAAACCTCCTCTAGTCTCATTCTATACCATGAAACCTCCTCTAGTCTCATTCTATACCATGAAACCTCCTCTAGTCTCATTCTATACCATGAAACCTCTAGTCTCATTCTATATCATGAAACCTCTAGTCTCATTCTATATCATGAAACCTCCTCTAGTCTCATTCTATGCCATGAAACCTCCTCTAGTCTCATTCTATACCATGAAACCTCCTCTAGTCTCATTCTATACCATGAAACCTCCTCTAGTCTCATTCTATATCATGAAACCTCTAGTCTCATTCTATACCATGAAACCTCCTCTAGTCTCATTCTATACCATGAAACCTCCTCTAGTCTCATTCTATATCATGAAACCTCTAGTCTCATTCTATGCCATGAAACCTCCTCTAGTCTCATTCTATACCATGAAACCTCCTCTAGTCTCATTCTATACCATGAAACCTCCTCTAGTCTCATTCTATACCATGAAACCTCCTCTAGTCTCATTCTATATCATGAAACCTCTAGTCTCATTCTATACCATGAAACCTCCTCTAGTCTCATTCTATACCATGAAACCTCCTCTAGTCTCATTCTATACCATGAAACCTCCTCTAGTCTCATTCTATACCATGAAACCTCCTCTAGTCTCATTCTATACCATGAAACCTCCTCTAGTCTCATTCTATACCATGAAACCTCCTCTAGTCTCATGGTGTACCATGAAACCTCCTCTAGTCTCATTCTATACCATGAAACCTCCTCTAGTCTCATGGTGTACCATGAAACCTCCTCTAGTCTCATTCTATACCATGAAACCTCCTCTAGTCTCATGGTGTACCATGAAACCTCCTCTAGTCTCATTCTATATCATGAAACCTCCTCTAGTCTCATTCTATACCATGAAACCTCCTCTAGTCTCATGGTGTACCATGAAACCTCCTCTAGTCTCATTCTATACCATGAAACCTCCTCTAGTCTCATTCTATACCATGAAACCTCTAGTTTCATGCACATCTCGCTAGTCAAGCATTTATCTTCCTCAGATCTGAGATGAGATGTTCTTAAAGCTCATTTCTGTGTCTTGGTCTCACCTGATCTTCCACCAGCCCTCCAGGTTCTTCTGGATCACCTCCACCACCATGCCTCTCTCCAGGTCGATCTCATCCTGGTCCCGGGCCGAGTACGGGTAGACCACGGAGTACTTCTCCTCTGGAGTGGGATGGAGAACATGTGGTTGGATGATAGTCTACAGGGTGGTGCACATGCATGTGGAGTGATGAGACTAATGAGCGTCACACGGGGAACATGTCTGGAAACCTTCAAGGAGAAAGGTCACATTCCTTCCTCCATCATAACTTATGATGCAACTTATGATGTCACTTATGTCGTCTCAGTGGTACAGAGAAGGCTTCCCATTGGCTAACTGATGTTTGGAAATGGGGAAAAGAGGTTTTAAGTTTGCTGCTCCTGCGGCTTGGAATTTGCTGCAGACAGACCTGGGTCTCCGGGAGCCGGTCTCCTTAGGTGTTTTTAAAAATAGATTGAAAATATTGGAGGGAAATTCATCTAGCTGTCGATGTTTTATATGACGGCGGTATGTGCTCCTGTGTGAGCTGGGTTGTGTTGGCTTGATACTTAGTTTTGGTTTTATTCATGCTGTGATTTAGTTTTTCGTTTTATATATTGTCTGTCACTGTTTTATGTTTTATGTTGTATTGTATAAACTTTGTGTGACGTGCTGCTGCTGCTGTCTTGGCCAGGACACTCTTGTAAAGGAGATTTTTAATCTCAATGAGGCATTTCCTGGTTAAATAAATAAATATAAATAAAAAATAATAAAAATAAATGAGGCGGGCTGGAGGAGTGAAAAGGTGTGAGACACACATGCAACACACACACGTTGACCACAGACGGGACAAACTATCACTTGTTTAATGCTGGTTTATGAAATTCAACATCATTTATTTATATATATAAAAATATATATATAAATGTAATAAATTATATTTATATATTATATATTTATAATATATATATATTATATTTCTATAATATATATATACTATATATATGTAATATATAAATATAATATATATATTATATATATATATATATATATAGTTAACGTTGCATGCTCGGATCTCTCATGCAACGCACGCACACACACAGACGCACACACAGACGCACACACACACACACACACAAACAAGAGAGGCATGCCTCCACCTTGCCCAAAGCCTGAGCTGAACAGATCCCCTAAAGTTCTCCGGCGGCCCAGCTGCCTCGGCAGAGACCAGAACCTCCGAGGTGCTGAGGTCCAGCAGTGAAGAGAACAGGAAGTGACATCATCAATCCTACCTGAAGGCACTACTAGCGGGCCTTTAATAATAATCCCTCTAGATAGGTTTTATTTTTATGGATATTATATTTTGTAAGAATAGTATTACAGGTCCCATCTGTGCTAATTTCAAACCTCATTTTACATAACGTATATTATTATTATCCATCTACAGTCTGTGGTATTAATGGGTGCTCTATAGTACAGAATATAGCCTGTGTATTCATGAGTCTCATGGTGCGTTCACACCGGATGCGGCGAAAAAATTCTCGACGCGTCTGACGCAGCCGTCTCGACGCGCGGCGAAAAAAAGTGTGTTCAGACGCGTCGCGACCGCAGAGGACTTCCACTTGTTAGTGGACCGAGCTGATCTCCCACTGCGCTGCTCTCTCTCTCTTCTCTCTTTGATACGTGTCTCTGAGACTTTTCCACCTCCGGCGGCAGATCTCCTGCCATGAAACACATATGCCGGCGGTTGGTTGATAGTAAAGTACAACAAATAGCGAGAATAAAAGCAAATACATACATTCAAAACGTACCAGGTAGTCCCACGGCTTCTCCGACCTTGTTCCACGCTTTATCTTTATAGCTCCGGTTTCGGTAAGCATAAAGAGATGTATCGTAAAGTTCGGGGTGCCCACAGACAGCGACAATAATCTTTTCCTCCATTTTTTCAACCGGCAGGACGATGACGAGCGGAGCTGCTCAACGCTGATTGGCTGACGCAACTATGACTCACGCGTTTTTGCTGCCGGAGTTGGGAAATTTCAACTCGCGCGTCGACGAGCTGCGTCTGTTCGCGCTGTTCGCCCCGCGGCAAACGCTCTGTTCCGCTGCTTCAAACGCGT
The DNA here is from genome assembly GCF_029220125.1 of Pseudoliparis swirei. Taxonomy (NCBI): domain Eukaryota; kingdom Metazoa; phylum Chordata; class Actinopteri; order Perciformes; family Liparidae; genus Pseudoliparis; species Pseudoliparis swirei. Next base: position 93,762 of record NC_079390.1, read on the forward strand.
CTGACGCGCTCGCTGGGAAACACGCAGCTTCTACGCAGCTGTGCATTGACTTTGCATGTAATCTCGACGCGCGTCGAAATTTTGACGCGTCCGGTGTGAACACACCATTAGTCTCTCGTTTCGAGTCTTCGTCTACACAGCATGACGTCATCATTTAGGACATTATGGTCATTTAGTCAGACCATAAAGCAGGGGAGGCTTTAGGGGCGGGGCTACAGGGTGATGGACAGGTCTCTACCACGACATTGTCTGGTCTCTGAGTCACACAACCTTTTGTTTTTAGTTCATAAAAGTTAATCTTGTGGCCTCTGGAGGAGCTCCAGGGGGACGCCGTGTACCTTCTTCCCCTGGAACAATGAAGTCATCGGGGTCGTCCTGAGCCTCCAGGCAGGTGGCAGGGACCCAACCCTGGGCATCCTCTGAGCTCACGAACCACCAGCCTGGAGGAGGAAGAGGAGGGTCACATTAAAATACAGGAGGAGGAGGGTCACATTAAAATGGAGGACTGAGGAAGAAGAAGAAGAAGCAGCAGAAGAAGAAGCAGAAGAAGAAGAAGAAGCAGCAGAAGAAGAAGCAGAAGAAGAAGAAGCAGAAGAAGAAGCAGAAGAAGAAGAAGAAGCAGCAGCTCCTCACCCGACTCGTTCTTCTCGATGACCTCCACCACCTGGCCCACGTGCAGACTGACCTCGGAGGTCTCCTGCTTCTCGTAGTCCGTGACGGCCACGTACTGGTCCAGGAACAGAGGGTCCGTGGAAGCGGAGTCTCCTGTGGACCAATCAGAACGCAGCTCGTTGAGCTCCTGTCCCATCAGCGCCCCGTGAGGCTGAAGGTCACATCTCAATCAGGTAAACAGCCTCTACTCGTCTTCATCAGAGAGGAACTCTGGGCTGATGAACTGATGCGAGCCTTTGAGATAATATGACCTCTAAAACGACCTGAAGATAATATGACCTCTAAAACGACCTGAAGATAATATGACCTCTAAAACGACCTGAAGATAATATGACCTCTAAAACGTGGATGTTTAAAGTCTAAAGAACTTGAGAGAGAAGACATTTAATCACGTTTCATGTTTCCAAAGAATAATTCCAGGGTCAGAATTAGAGAATAAAGTGTGAATGAAGTGAGAGGCGGGTCTAGAGCATGGAGACAGACAGGAAGCAGAGGAGCAGCGACGTGATTGGACGAAGCCAAGAGGAACAATAGATTTAGAGGATGGGAGTGAAAGGTGAGATTTAGTGGAGATCGGGTTACGTCAATCAACATGTGAGTTCCAGAACCACGAGACCACCACCAGGACCACCATGGAGACCACCACCAGGACCACCATGGAGACCACCTCCAGGACCACCATGGAGACCACCACCAGGACCACCATGGAGACCACCACCGAGACCACCACCAGGACCACCATGGAGACCACCACCGAGACCACCACCAGGACCACCATGGAGACCACCATGGAGACCACCTCCAGGACCACCATGGAGACCACCACCAGGACCACCATGGAGACCACCACCGAGACCACCACCAGGACCACCATGGAGACCACCACGGAGACCACCACCAGGACCACCATGGAGACCACCACCATGGAGACCACCACCGAGACCACCACCAAGACCACCATGGAGACCACCACCGAGACCACCACCAGGACCACCATGGAGACCACCATGCAGACCACCACCGAGACCACCACCAGGACCACCACCATGGAGACCACCACCATGGAGACCACCACCATGGAGACCACCACGGAGACCACCATGGAGACCACCATGGAGACCACCACCGAGACCACCACGGAGACCACCACCAGGACCACCATGGAGACCACCACCGAGACCACCACCAGGACCACCATGGAGACCACCACGGAGACCACCACCAGGACCACCATGGAGACCACCACCATGGAGACCACCACCGAGACCACCACCAAGACCACCATGGAGACCACCACCGAGACCACCACCGAGACCACCACCAGGACCACCATGGAGACCACCATGCAGACCACCACCGAGACCACCACCAGGACCACCACCAGGACCACCATGGAGACCACCACCGAGACCACCATGGATACCACCACCAGGACCACCACCGAGACCACCACCAGGACCACCATGGAAACCACCATGGAGACCACCACCAGGACCACCATGGAGACCACCACCGAGACCACCACCAGGACCACCGAGACCACCATGGATACCACCACCAGGACCACCACCGAGACCACCACCAGGACCACCATGGAGACCACCACCAGGACCACCATGGAGACCACCACCGAGACCACCACCAGGACCGCATGGAGACCACCACCGAGACCACCACCAGGACCACCATGGAGACCAACATGGAGACCACCTCCAGGACCACCATGGAGACCACCACCGAGACCACCACCAGGACCACCATGGAGACCACCATGGAGACCACCACCAAGACCACCATGGAGACCACCACCATGGAGACCACCACGGAGACCACCACCAGGACCACCATGGAGACCACCACGGAGACCACCACCAGGACCACCATGAAGACCACCACGGAGACCACCACCAGGACCACCATGGAGACCACCACCATGGAGACCACCACCAAGACCACCATGGAGACCACCACCGAGACCACCAGCAGGACCACCATGCAGACCACCACCGAGACCACCACCAGGACCACCATGGAGACCACCACCGAGACCACCACCAGGACCACCATGGAGACCACCACCGAGACCACCATGGATACCACCACCAGGACCACCACCGAGACCACCACCAGGACCACCATGGAGACCACCACCGAGACCACCATGGAGACCACCACCAGGACCACCACCGAGACCACCACCAGGACCACCATGGAGACCACCATGGAGACCACTACCGAGACCACCACCGAGACCACCATGGAGACCACTACCGAGACCACCACCAAGACCACCACGAGACCACTACTGAGACCACCAAAAATATATACAGGACTGTCTCAGAAAATTAGAATATTGTGATGAAGTTCTTTATTTTCTGTAATGCAATTCAAAAAACAAAAATGTCATGCATTCTGGATTCATTACAAATCAACTGAAATATTGCAAGCCTTTTATTCTTTTAATATAGCTGATTATGGCTTACAGCTTAAGAAAACTCAAATATCCTATCTCTAAATATTAGAATATCATGAAAAAGTATACTAGTAGGGTATTAAACAAATCACTTGAATTGTCTAATTAACTCGAAACACCTGCAAGGGTTTCCTGAGCCTTGACAAACACTCAGCTGTTATAAATCTTTTTTTACTTGGTCTGAGGAAATATTAAAATTTTATGAGATAGGATTTTAGAGTTTTCTTAAGCTGTAAGCCATAATCAGCAATATTAAAAGAATAAAAGGCTTGCAATATTTCAGTTGATTTGTAATGAATCCAGAATGCATGACATTTTTGTGTTTTTAATTGCATTACAGAAAATAAAGAACTTTATCACAATATTCTAATTTTCTGAGACAGTCCTGTATATATACATATATATATATATATATATAAAAATATAAATATAATATATATATATTTTAAATATATATATAAATAGTTATATGTATATATTTTTATATATATATATATATTTCATATTATATATTTTGTATATATATATCACCAAAAAAATATTATTTTCGATATTATTATATAAATATAAATAATAATATATATATAAAATTAATAATATATCTCTATATCTCTCTCTCTATATATATATAGATATATTATTATTTATATATATATAAATAATATATATATATATATCTATATGTACATATATATAAATCAATTAATGCCAACAACAAATTGGTAAACAAGTTTAGCTCGGCCCGTTTTGTGGCGACTTTTGAAGATTAACTTATACTGTATAATTATTTGGGCTGTCAATCGATTAAAAAAAATTAACTAATTAATCGCACATTTTGAAATTCATTAATCGCGATTAAAAGTTTTTTTTTCTTCTTAAGACTAAATCTTCTAAATGAGCGAGTAATCCCTTCAGACAGAGTGTATTTCAGACACTTGTTTAATTGTATTCGTTTTTAAAGACAAAACTTCACACAGCTGTGTTTTCAAAGAGGCTCCTACCTATAATGTGCCAGCGAGGGATTTAATATCGTGGATGATAAATTGTTTCTTCAGTGAAACATCCAGATTAGTAAAAAAAGGTGTATTAGAGACCCCATTGGTCCTGTCATCTTTAACACTGATCAGCAGAACCAGTGGCCTTGGTAAAGTGACTATATGTAATGTTAACCCTCTGGAGGCTGGGCTCATTTTCTCGATTTTACAAAACAATGTAAATTCACCTTTTAAAGTATTTTGCATATGACACAGACCAGTGTTTCCCCCACCATTCTATCAGGGTGAGGCCCCGCCCCCCTGTCATGTTCTCTATAGCGCATAGATTAACGCGTTAACACTGACAGCCCTAATAATTATATGAATTTCATAAAACAGAAACGGCTCTCTGGCCTCAGTGTTTACATCCAACGCCACCGATGACGAAGCTTCTGCCTTTAGGGCTCTGAGCACGTCTCTACACGACCTCCTGATGCTGCTCTACCATGACATCACTGCTCTACCATGACATCACTGATCTACCATGACATCACTGCTCTACCATGACATCACTGCTCTACCATGAGATCACTGCTATACCATGACATCACTGCTCTACCATGACATCACTGCTTTACCATGACATCACTGCTCTACCATGACATCACTGCTCTACCATGACATCACTGATCTACCATGACACCATGACATCACTGCTCTACCATGACATCACTGCTTTACCATGACATCACTGCTCTACCATGACATCACTGCTCTACCATGACATCACTGATCTACCATGACATCACTGCTCTACCATGACATCACTGCTCTACCATGACATCACTGCTTTACCATGACATCACTGCTCTACCATGACATCACTGCTCTACCATGACATCACTGCTTTACCATGACATCACTGTTATACCATGACATCACTGCTCTACCATGACATCACTGCTTTACCATGACATCACTGTTATACCATGACATCACTGCTCTACCATGACATCACTGCTCTACCATGACATCACTGCTTTACCATGACATCACTGTTATACCATGACATCACTGCTCTACCATGACATCACTGCTCTACCATGACATCACTGCTCTACCATGACATCACTCCCACACCTCGACTACCTTTACTTAAACACAACGGGAGAGGAGCCACGCAGGAAGATGATGAAGACATCACTCATACAGCTTATATAGTTTGGTTCCTTTACTGAACCAATGCAAGGCCTCATCAGAGCCACATCCACGGGGGGGGGGGGGGGGGGGGATAACACACAAACACACACACACACACACAGCGACCAAGGGTGCACTACCTCGCTGTAGGAAAGCAGTCGCTCTCTCCACAACCCCTAATGGAAAGGAAAACAACTTAGGAATGTTGGATGAATGGAGAGAGAAAGAGAGAGAGAGAATATGAAAAGACAAGATGGTTTCTATAATAACTCCAAGTCATGTGACTATAGACATAAGTCTTTGTTATTAAACCAGAATAATTTGTTCTACCTGTGCAACCCTTTGTGCCCACTAGAGGGAGACAAAGTCCTCTTAACTGCTACAGATGAATTGTAGTAAGAAGAGTTCATTCAAAGAACCCGACTGTACTTCACCTCACGCTTTAGTTCTCAGAGCCTCAATACCACCACACAACACCTTATTCTAATGTAGAATACACAACACCTTATTCTAATGTAGAATACACAACACCTTATTCTAATGAGAATACACAACACCTTATTCTAATGAGAATACACAACACCTTATTCTAATGAGAATACACATAACCTTATTCTAATGTAGAATACACATAACCTTATTCTAATGAGAATACACATAACCTTATTTTACTGTGAATACACAACACCTTATTCTAATGTAGAATACACAACACCTTATTCTAATGTAGAATACACAACACCTTATTCTAATGAGAATACACATAACCTTATTCTAATGAGAATACACATAACCTTATTCTAATGTAGAATACACATAACCTTATTCTAATGAGAATACACATAACCTTATTCTAATGTAGAATACACATAACCTTATTCTAATGTAGAATACACATAACCTTATTCTAATGTAGAATACACATAACCTTATTCTAATGTAGAATACACATAACCTTATTCTAATGTAGAATACACATAACCTTATTCTAATGAGAATACACATAACCTTATTCTAATGTAGAATACACATAACCTTATTCTAATGTAGAATACACATAACCTTATTCTAATGTAGAATACACATAACCTTATTCTACTGTGAATACACATAACCTTATTCTAATGTAGAATACACATAACCTTATTCTACTGTGAATACACATAACCTTATTCTAATGAGAATACACATAACCTTATTCTAATGTAGAATACACATAACCTTATTCTAATGTAGAATACACATAACCTTATTCTAATGAGAATACACATAACCTTATTCTAATGTAGAATACACATAACGTTATTCTAATGTGAATACACATAACCTTATTCTAATGAGAATACACATAACCTTATTCTAATGTAGAATACACATAACCTTATTCTAATGTAGAATACACATAACCTTATTCTAATGTGAATACACATAACCTTATTCTAATGTGAATACACAATGAAGCGTCTCACCTGACTTCTTCTTCCCAAGCGGTTCTCTGTTGAAGAGGAATCGTCACGTTAGATATTACTGACACAACTAATACCTTCAATATGCATATGACTCACTTTTACAACTTTAAAAAAGAAAAAAGAATCTCTCCTTTTACTTTTAGTCTCATACTTTGTAGAGAGGCTTCATGTAGAGAAAGGAATGGATTAATCCTGGTGTTACACACTGATTGGTTGATGTATTATGTATTATAATACTGGTACTGTAACCAGTGTTTCACTGAGAGACTAAAATAAACTTTGAATTGATTTGTTGTTGTTGTGTATTTTTATTCAGTCAATCAAATATATATATAATATATAAAACAGAAAGACTGAAAAGGTATAGGAAGAAGAAAAAAATGCTTATATATTACTCTCCTAAATTAATATAAAATAAATCAGAAAATGTATATAAAACAAAGAAAAATAACCAAGAAAATAAAAAAAAAGACAATATATATATATTCTTTTAGAAAAACAAAGAAATAACAAAGAAAATATAAAAACAATATATATATAGTTTTTTATTTACTTTGTTATTTTTCTTTATTTTATATTCATGTTCTGATTTATTTTGCCATTTTATTTGATCAGATTTGGATCTGTTTGATTCCTCCAGCACAGATTTAACCATCATATCTAACATTATTGATCCGTTAGAGCTCCACATGCCCCACAGCGCCGCCTCCCTCCCCATGGGAGCGACGCGCCTCCTGAGCTGACCTGGAGTCAGCTGTTACCTTCACTAACGTGTCTGCGACCACGTCGCTCCCTCCTGAGCTGATCTGGAGTCAGCTGTTACCTTCACTAACGTCCCTCCTGAGCGCTCGGCCACAGAGAGCTCGGCCGGGTCGCTGTTCACGTCTCCATGGAGCTACACTCATGACGTGCTATAAAAACAACCCAGCAGCAGCACCGAGAGGTCAAACCAGGGTCACGGGTCTGGACCCCGGCTCACGAGATTATATTACGGTAACTAGTTTAGAATATCAGATCAAATCAGAACAAATCAAATCAGAACAAATCAGATCTCAGTGGGACACGACTCTGAAGACGGTTAGAGAAAAAACTTCAATTTAAACTTCCATGGGAACACCGAGTCACATGGTGCTGCAGATGAACGGGAGAACCAATGGGAGAGCCAATAGGAGAGCTAATAGGAGAGCTAATGGGAGAGCTAATAGGAGAGCTAATGGGAGAGCCAATAGGAGAGCCAATAGGAGAGCTAATGGGAGAGCTAATGGGAGAGCCAATAGGAGAGCTAATGGGAGAGCTAATGGGAGAGCTAATAGGAGAGCTAATAGGAGAGCTAATGAGCCAATGGGAGAGCTAATGGGAGAGCTAATAGGAGAGCTAATAGGAGAGCCAATAGGAGAGCTAATAGGAGAGCTAATGGGAGAGCCAATAGGAGAGCCAATAGGAGAGCTAATGGGAGAGCTAATGGGAGAGCCAATAGGAGAGCTAATGGGAGAGCTAATGGGAGAGCCAATAGGAGAGCTAATGGGAGAGCTAATGGGAGAGCTAATAGGAGAGCTAATAGGAGAGCCAATAGGAGAGCTAATAGGAGAGCTAATAGGAGAGCTAATGGGAGAAACAGTGAGAGGTCATGTGACATATTTACTCTGGTTCTGACTCTTCACCTGGATCCAGACCATGAACATCCACAGGGTACACGACGGACTGAAGGGCACATGACCCCTCCTCTCATAAGCCCCTCCCTCCTCCCCTCATGTCCTTGATGTGTGTGTTGCTCTCCTCTTCATCTTCTCCATCCTCTCTTTAACGGACTCCTTCACCTTCTCACCCATCCCATCTGCTTCTCTTAACCTTTAAGTCCTCCTCTGCTCCTCCTCCTCCTCTCCTCTCCCCTGCTCCTCCTCCTCCTCTCCTCCTCCTCCTCTCCTCTCCTCCTCTCCTTCGCCTCCTCCTCCTCCTCCTCCTCCTCTCGGTGCATTTATAGGCCTGTAAATCTTCCCTCCGTGTTTCTGTCATTCAGCCAAACAACAAGCTGCACTCACAGAAAACAGTAATTTGATTTAAATACAGACAGACCAAGGTCTTCCCTCTGGTCATCAGCTCCTCCTCCTCCTCCTCCTCCTCCTCCTCCTCCTCCTCCTGCCCATCCCATCATCCTACCAGGTGTCCTTGCTGGTGGTGCATTCTGACTGGATGTGCTGAGAGCTTTTAAATAGTTTATAGTTTTCACACTTCTGGGACCAGAGAAACATCTGATCATCAAATATGATGATGTCATCACACGCCCTGAAACCAGCAACACACACACACACACACACACACACACACACACACACACACACACACACACACACACACACCCTTCCTCATTACAGATGACAAACTACACACTAAGTTGTGTTTCTGCTTTTTAAGCATCAGTATGAACTCATGTCCATGGGAGGGTGTAACGCCTGCTCATGACCAGCAGGGGGACATCGGTCAGTGTGAACAATGGCGGGTGTTTCCCATCGTCTGTGAGCCTGTGTGTGTGTGTGTGTGTTCTTACTCCTTGGGCGGGTTGAGGTCCTCGGGCCGGGTCTCAAAGAACACTCGGACCTCCTCGCACTGGGAGATGTAGACCGGCAGCTGAATGAGGGCCTGCAGGGACCAGAGAGAACCAGGTCAGAAGAGGGCGGGGCCTGAGGTCACCACAGAGAGGGGGGGGGGGGGGCGACCTCTGTGAACTGATTATATGACCTATTGAGGGAGAGTCTCTCTCTCATATATATATATATATATATATATATATATATACACATCAGACCTCCTCTCTCCTGGCCGCCCCTCTGGTTTTAATCCTCTAAGTGTTTCTGTCTTCGGGCCGGGAGCCAGAGCAGCACCCCAAGGTGCCCTTTGCCTCGTCATCCTCCCGGCCTCACGGCGCTGGAAGGAGAGTCACTGACGAACTCATGGGTCTCTACAGCGGGCAGCAGGAAGGGGATGGTGTGTGTGTGTGTGTGTGTAGGTGTGTGTAGGTGTGTGTAGGTGTGTGTGTGTAGGTGTGTGTGTGTGTAGGTGTGTGTGTGTGTGTGTGTGTGTAGGTGTGTGTAGGTGTGTGTAGGTGTGTGTGTGTGTGTGTGTGTGTGTGTAGGTGTGTGTGTGTAGGTGTGTGTAGGTGTGTGTGTGTGTGTGTAGGTGTGTGTAGGTGTGTGTGTGTGTGTGTGTAGGTGTGTGTAGGTGTGTATGTGTAGGTGTGTGTGTGTGTGTGTGTGTGTAGGTGTGTGTAGGTGTGTGTAGGTGTGTGTGTGTGTGTGTGTGTAGGTGTGTGTAGGTGTGTGTGTGTGTGTGTGTAGTGTGTGTGTGTGTGTGTGTAGGTGTGTGTGTGTGTAGGTGTGTGTGTAGTGTGTGTAGTGTGTGTGTGTGTGTGTGTGTGTGTAGGTGTAGGTGTGTGTGTGTGTGTGTGTGTGTGTGTAGTGTGTAGTGTGTGTGTGTAAAGCAGTGTATGAACATAATCAAACAGTGTTGTGTGTGTTCCTTAAAAAGAGAGAAGTCTTCATCCCTCGTCTTCATCCCTCGTCTTCATCCCCTCGTCTTCATGCCCTCCTCTTCATCCCCTCGTCTTCATGCCCTCGTCTTCATCCCACGTCTTCATGCCCTCGTCTTCATCCCTTGTCTTCATGCCCTCCTCTTCATCCCCTCGTCTTCATGCCCTCGTCTTCATCCCTCGTCTTCATGCCCTCCTCTTCATCCCCTCGTCTTCATGCCCTCCTCTTCATCCCGTCTTCATGCCCTCGTCTTCATCCCTCGTCTTCATGCCCTCGTCTTCATCCCGTCTTCATGCCCTCGTCTTCATGCCCTCCTCTTCATCCCCTCGTCTTCATGCCCTCCTCTTCATACCCTCGTCTTCATGCCCTCGTCTTCATCCCCTCGTCTTCATGCCCTCCTCTTCATCCCCTCGTCTTCATGCCCTCCTCTTCATGCCCTCGTCTTCATGCCCTCGTCTTCATGCCCTCCTCTTCATCCCCTCGTCTTCATGCCCTCTTCATCCCCTCGTCTTCATGCCCTCATCTTCATTCCCTCGTCTTCATGCCCTCCTCTTCATGCCCTCCTCTTCATCCCCTCGTCTTCATGCCCTCCTCTTCATGCCCTCCTCTTCATCTCCTCCTCTTCATGCCCTCGTCTTCATCCCCTCGTCTTCATGCCCTCCTCTTCATCCCCTCGTCTTCATGCCCTCGTCTTCATCCCCTCCTCTTCATCCCCTCGTCTTCATGCCCTCCTCTTCATGCCCTCCTCTTCATGCCCTCGTCTTCATGCCCTCGTCTTCATGCCCCTCTTCATGCCCTCCTCTTCATGCCCTCCTCTTCATCTCCTCCTCTTCATGCCCTCCTCTTCATCCCCTCATCTTCATGCCCTCGTCTTCATCCCCTCGTCTTCATGCCCTCCTCTTCATGCCCTCGTCTTCATGCCCTCCTCTTCATCCCTCGTCTTCATGCCCTCCTCTTCATGCCCTCCTCTTCATGCCCTCTTCATCCCTCGTCTTCATGCCCTCGTCTTCATGCCCTCCTCTTCATCCCCTCGTCTTCATGCCCTCCTCTTCATCTCAGCTCGTCTTCATGCCCTCCTCTTCATCAGCTCGTCTTCATCAGCTCAGCAGCCTGACGCTGCGTTCTTCTTTCTTCTCTTTCTCTACTGACTGGAATACAAACACCAGACTTCCCCACCGGGGGCGTCCCCCATGACTCACTGTGCTGACTCGGCTCCTTCAAGAGGGGGGGGGGCACGTTCAGATGTGTCCTGCTCTGTGCATTTCTAAATGAAACTCTTCAAGTCGACAAAAACACTCCGACCACAACCCGACCGCTTCAAAGCAGCAACCAGCCGTAGAAACACAGCCTGACTCCTCCCACAGCCTGACTCCTCCCACAGCCTGACTCCTCATAAGAGTTCATAGATGTTGCTCCAGCTGCACATTCCTGAGAGCCGACCACAACACGGCGACACCAGAGACACGCGGCTCAGTGCCGGCTGGGAGGGGCTTCACCGCGAGAGACGGGACAGACCTCGGCGCCATATCGGAGACGTTACCCGGCGCCGTTCATGTGGCTCTTCATGGGGAAGAGCCACATGATAAAATAATACAGCTGACAGTATAAGACGACATGAGAGAGAACTAACTGACTAAAACATCTTTAACTGTGTGTGTGTGTGTCAGTGTGTGTGTCTCTGTGTGTGTGTGTGTGTGTGTTTTAGAGGCCTGAAGGTGACCTTAAAGAAACAACGCTTTTGGCTGTGGATGTGCTCACTGGCTCAGCACCGGCAGGCTACTTCAGGCCCCACGTCTGACCATAAAGGTCAAAAGGTCACTCACCCTGCAGTACTCGTTGATGGGCCTCAGCCTCTTCATGGCCACGTCTCGGATGTGGCTCCTCCTGAACAGGATCTTCCCTGGAACCAAGAACAGAATCAGATTAAAAAAGAGGATTATGATCCGATATCAGACGTCAGGAGGAGGTGAAGATCAGACCACAGACCTTTACTCTGAAAAGCCCCTGACCAACATGTTAAACAGACTTTATATCCATTATGAAGGAGACCTTTACTCTGAAAAGCCCCTGACCAACATGTTAAACAGACTTTATATCCATTATGAAGGAGACCTTTACTCTGAAAAGCCCCTGACCAACATGTTGAACCGACTTTATATCCATTATGAAGGAGACCTTTACTCTGAAAAGCCCCTGACCAACATGTTGAACCGACTTTATATCCATTATGAAGGAGACCTTTACTCTGAAAAGCCCCTGACCAACATGTTGAACCGACTTTATATCCATTATGAAGAAGACTATGAATATCATTTATATATTATCTTTACTGCTCGTCTTGTGAAGGAAGAATAAATAATTTTACTGATGGATAATGGATTTCCAGGACTTGAAACCAAACTTCCAGGACCAAACTAAAATCTCGGTGTAAACATAAATAAATGTTGTATTTAAACATGAGAACTCAAAACAGACGCCATGACAACGTGATGATGACATCACAGCGACGAGGGGGAGGAGCAGGAAGAACCTCAGAGTGGACCAGAACCAGAGAGAACACGGCCTACAGGACTTCCCCTCCTCCCTCCTCCCTCTCTCTCTCTCTTCCCCTCCTCCCTCTCTTTCTCTCTCTCTCTCTTCCCCTCCTCCCTCCCTCTCTCTCTCTCTTCCCCTCCTCCCTCCCTCTCTCTCTCTCTCTTCCCCTCCTCCCTCCCTCTCTCTCTCTCTCTCTCTCTTCCCCTCCTCCCTCCTCCCTCTCTCTCTCTCTTCCCCTCCTCCCTCCTCTCTCTCTCTTCCCCTCCTCCCTCCCTCTCTCTCTCTCTCTACCCTCTCCTCCTCCTCTCTCTCGCTTCCCTCTCCTCCCTCTCTCTCTCTCTCTTCCCTATCCTCCCCCTCTCTCTCTCTCTCTTCCCTCCTCTCTCTCTCCCTCTCCTCCTCCCTCTCTCTCTTCCCTCCTCTCTCTCTTCCCCTCCCTCCTCTCTCTCTCTCTCTTCCCCTCTCCTCCTCCCTCTCTCTCTTCCCCTCCTCCTCCTCTCTCTCTCTCTCTCTTCTCTTATCTCCCTCCTCCCTCTCTCCCTCTCTCTCTCTCTCTCTTATCTCCCTCCTCCTCCTCTCTCTCTCTCTTCTCTTATCTCCCTCCTCCTCCCTCTCTCTCTCTTCTCCTCCTCCTCCCTCCCTCTCTCTCTCTCTCTCTCTCGGGGAGGTTCCACTCCTCCTCCTCCCTCTCTCTCTCTCTCTCTCTCTCTCCTCCTCCTCCTCCTCTCTCTCTTCCCCTCCTCCCTCCCTCTCTCTCTCTTCCCCTCCTCTCTCCTCAAACAGAAAGCCTTCTTGACTGTTTCCCTCTCCTCTCCGGGGAGAAGATCAACACTGACTCTCTGTGTGCAGGAGAGACGGAGAGAGGGAGAGACGGAGAGATGGAGAGACGGCATTTATGGGGTGGAAGGGAGGGAGGGAGGGAAGTGAGGGAGGGAGGAGGGAGGTAGGGAGTGAGTGAGTGAGGGAGGTAGGGTGGAAGAAGGGAGGGGTGGAGGAAGGAAGAGAGGGAGGGAGTAGTGAGGTAGGTTGGAAGGAGGGAGGGAGATACGGAGGGAGGGAAAGAGAGGGAGGAAGGAGGGGTGGAAGAAGGGAGAAAGAGAGAGAGAGAGGGAGGTAGAGTGTTTCCTTCGTTGTGGACTTCATGTTTTTCTTTGATCTCTCAGCCTGTTCAGCTTGAGGAAAGTCCTCTTCATCACCTCTTCATCACCTCTTCATCACCTCTTCATCACCGGGTCCTGGCCGTCGGGTTCTGTTCTGCCTTTTCATTGGCCGGCTGCAGAATGTGATCCAGACCCACAGGAACATGTTCGACCCGCCCACCGAGAGGTCAACAGCCAATCAGAGCGGCCGAACAAGTCGACTCAGAGCTCACGGCAGCGCTTCACCTCCTCTGACCCGGATCAGAACCCCAACAGAACCCCAACAGAACCACAGCCCTGAGGTTCTGACTCTGAGGTCATTGGTTCTTCTCAAAGGCCTCAACGGGCTCCGGGGTCCAGGTGGACTCACGTTTACCTAAAGGTCACGTATGAACCCATCAGAGGGAAGTAAGCATGAGAGATGGTGAGATAAAGTATGTTTAAAAGGTCAAAGGTCACGGGTTTAAAGGACCTCCAGTCCTCAGGTCAGAGGTCAGACTCGTCTCAACTTGTTTTCTTGAAGTTTCAACAGCAGCAGATCAGTTCTGATGAGTCATCAGAACTGATCTGCTGCTGTTGATGAGTCATCAGAACTGATCCCCAATCCAGACGCAGACTTATCGGATGTGGAGAGACCGAAGAAGTGAAAACAACTCAGGGCCCTGAACACACCACGAAGTGAAAACAACTCGGGGCCCTGAACACACCACGAAGGGAAAACAACTCGGGGCCCTGAACACACCAAGAAGGGAAAACAACTCGGGGCCCTGAACACACCACGAAGGGAAAACAACTCGGGGGCCTGAACACACCACGAAGGGAAAACAACTCGGGGGCCTGAACACACCACGAAGTGAAAACAACTCGGGGCCCTGAACACACCAAGAAGGGAAAACAACTCGGGGCCCTGAACACACCAAGAAGGGAAAACAACTCAGGGCCCTGAACACACCACGAAGGGAAAACCACTTCCGGGCCCTGAACACACCACGAAGGGAAAACAACTCGGGGCCCTGAACACACCAAGAAGGGAAAACAAATCGGGGCCCTGAACACACCACGAAGGGAAAACAACTCGGGGCCCTGAACACACCACGAAGGGAAAACAACTCGGGGCCCTGAACACACCAAGAAGGGAAAACAACTCGGGGCCCTGAACACACCACGAAGGGAAAACAACTCGGGGGCCTGAACACACCACGAAGGGAAAACAACTCGGGGCCCTGAACACACCACAAAGGGAAAACAACTCGGGGCCCTGAACACACCACGAAGGGAAAACAACTCGGGGCCCTGAACACACCACGAAGGGAAAACAACTCGGGGCCCTGAACACACCACGAAGGGAAAACAACTCGGGCCCCTGAACACACCACGAAGGGAAAACAACTCGGGGCCCTGAACACACCACGAAGGAAAACAACTCGGGCCCTGAACACACCACGAAGGAAAACAACTCGGGCCCTGAACACACCACGAAGGGAAAACAACTCGGGCCCTGAACACACCACGAAGGGAAAACCACTTCCGGGCCCTGAACACACCACGAAGGGAAAACAACTCGGGGCCCTGAACACACCACGAAGGGAAAACAACTCGGGGGCCCTGAACACACCACGAAGGGAAAACAACTCGGGGCCCTGAACACACCACGAAGGAAAACAACTCGGGGCCCTGAACACACCAAGAAGGGAAAACAAATCGGGGCCCTGAACACACCACGAAGGGAAAACAACTCGGGGGCCTGAACACACCACGAAGGGAAAACAACTCGGGGGCCCTGAACACACCACGAAGGGAAAACAACTCGGGGCCCTGAACACACCACGAAGGGAAAACAACTCGGGGCCCTGAACACACCAAGAAGGAAAACAACTTCGGCCCTGAACACACCACGAAGGGAAAACAACTCGGGGGCCTGAACACACCACGAAGGGAAAACAACTCGGGGGCCCTGAACACACCACGAAGGGAAAACCACTTCCGGGCCCTGAACACACCACGAAGGGAAAACAACTCGGAGCCCTGAACACACCACGAAGTGAAAACAACTCGGGGCCCTGAACACACAACGAAGGGAAAACCACTTCCGGGCCCTGAATACACCACGAAGGGAAAACAACTCGGGGGCCCTGAACACACCACGAAGGGAAAACAACTCGGGGGCCCTGAACACACCACGAAGGGAAAACCACTTCCGGGCCCTGAACACACCACGAAGGGAAAACCACTTCCGGGCCCTGAACACACCACGAAGAGAAAACCACTCGGGGCCCTGAACACACCACAAAGGGAAAACCACTCGGGGCCCTGAACACACCACGAAGGAAAACCACTCGGGCCCTGAACACACCACGAAGGAAAACCACTCGGGCCCTGAACACACCACGAAGGAAAACCACTCGGGGCCCTGAACACACCACGAAGGGAAAACAACTCGGGGCCCTGAACACACCACGAAGGGAAAACCACTCGGGGCCCTGAACACACCACGAAGGGAAAACCACTCGGGCCCTGAACACACCACAAAGGGAAAACCACTCGGGGCCCTGAACACACCACGAAGGGAAAACCACTCGGGCCCTGAACACACCACAAAGGGAAAACCACTTCCGGCCCTGAACACACCACGAAGGGAAAACCACTTCCGGGCCCTGAACACACCACGAAGGGAAAACCACTTCCGGGCCCTGAACACACCACGAAGGGAAAACAACTCGGGGCCCTGAACACACCACGAAGGGAAAACCACTCGGGGCCCTGAACACACCACGAAGGGAAAACAACTCGGGGCCCTGAACACACCACGAAGGGAAAACCACTCGGGGCCCTGAACACACCACGAAGGGAAAACCACTCGGGCCCTGAACACACCACGAAGGGAAAACCACTTCCGGGCCCTGAACACACCACGAAGAGAAAACCACTTCCGGGCCCTGAACACACCACAAAGGGAAAACCACTTCCGGGCCCTGAACACACCACGAAGGGAAAACCACTTCCGGGCCCTGAACACACCACGAAGGGAAAACAACTCGGGGCCCTGAACACACCACGAAGGGAAAACCACTCGGGCCCTGAACACACCACGAAGGGAAAACCACTTCCGGGCCCTGAACACACCACGAAGAGAAAACCACTTCCGGGCCCTGAACACACCACAAAGGGAAAACCACTTCCGGGCCCTGAACACACCACGAAGGGAAAACAACTCGGGGCCCTGAACACACCACGAAGGGAAAACAACTCGGGGCCCTGAACACACCAAGAAGGGAAAACAAATCGGGGCCCTGAACACACCACGAAGGGAAAACAACTCGGGGGCCTGAACACACCACGAAGGGAAAACAACTCGGGGGCCCTGAACACACCACGAAGGGAAAACCACTTCCGGGCCCTGAACACACCACGAAGAGAAAACCACTTCCGGGCCCTGAACACACCACGAAGTGAAAACCACTCGGGGCCCTGAACACACCACGAAGGAAAACCACTCGGGGCCCTGAACACACCACGAAGGGAAAACCACTCGGGCCCTGAACACACCACGAAGGAAAACCACTCGGGCCCTGAACACACCACGAAGGAAAACCACTTCGGCCCTGAACACACCACTTAAGGAAAACCACTTCGGGCCCTGAACACACCACGAAGGAAAACCACTCGGGCCCTGAACACACCACAAGGAAAACCACTCGGGCCCTGAACACACCACGAAGGAAAACCACTCGGGGCCCTGAACACACCACAAGGAAAACCACTCGGGCCCTGAACACACCACGAAGGAAAACCACTGGGCCCTGAACACACCACAAAGGAAAACCACTGGGCCCTGAACACACCACGAAGGAAAACCACTCGGGCCCTGAACACACCACGAAGGGAAAACCACTTCCGGGCCCTGAACACACCACGAAGGGAAAACCACTGGGCCCT
This sequence comes from Pseudoliparis swirei, assembly GCF_029220125.1. NCBI lineage: Eukaryota > Metazoa > Chordata > Actinopteri > Perciformes > Liparidae > Pseudoliparis > Pseudoliparis swirei. Next base: position 111,684 of record NC_079390.1, read on the forward strand.
GAACACACCACGAAGGGAAAACCACTCGGGCCCTGAACACACCACGAAGGAAAACCACTCGGGCCCTGAACACACCACGAAGGAAAACCACTCGGGCCCTGAACACACCACGAAGGAAAACCACTCGGGCCCTGAACACACCACGAAGGAAAACCACTCGGGCCCTGAACACACCACGAAGGAAAACCACTCGGGCCCTGAACACACCACGAAGGAAAACCACTTCCGGGCCCTGAACACACCACAAGGAAAACCACTTCCGGCCCTGAACACACCACGAAGGAAAACCACTCGGGCCCTGAACACACCACGAAGGAAAACAACTCGGGCCCTGAACACACCACGAAGGAAAACCAATCGGGCCCTGAACACACCACGAAGGAAAACAACTCGGGCCCTGAACACACCACGAAGGAAAACCACTCGGGGGCCCTGAACACACCACGAAGGGAAAACCACTTCCGGGCCCTGAACACACCACGAAGGGAAAACAACTCGGGGCCCTGAACACACCACGAAGGGAAAACAACTCGGGGCCCTGAACACACCACGAAGGGAAAACCACTTCCGGGCCCTGAACACACCACGAAGGGAAAACAACTCGGGGGCCCTGAACACACCACGAAGGGAAAACAACTCGGGGGCCCTGAACACACCACGAAGGGAAAACCACTTCCGGGCCCTGAACACACCACGAAGAGAAAACCACTCGGGGCCCTGAACACACCACAAAGGGAAAACCACTCGGGGCCCTGAACACACCACGAAGGGAAAACAACTCGGGGCCCTGAACACACCACGAAGGGAAAACCACTCGGGGCCCTGAACACACCACGAAGGGAAAACCACTCGGGCCCTGAACACACCACAAAGGGAAAACCACTTCCGGGCCCTGAACACACCACGAAGGGAAAACCACTTCCGGGCCCTGAACACACCACAAAGGGAAAACCACTTCCGGGCCCTGAACACACCACGAAGAGAAAACCACTCGGGGCCCTGAACACACCACAAAGGGAAAACCACTCGGGCCCTGAACACACCACAAAGGGAAAACAACTCGGGGCCCTGAACACACCACGAAGGAAAACCACTCGGGCCCTGAACACACCACGAAGGAAAACCACTCGGGCCCTGAACACACCACGAAGGAAAACCACTCGGGCCCTGAACACACCACGAAGGAAAACCACTTCGGGCCCTGAACACACCACGAAGGAAAACCACTCGGCCCTGAACACACCACGAAGGAAAACAACTCGGGCCCTGAACACACCACGAAGGAAAACCACTCGGGCCCTGAACACACCACGAAGGAAAACCACTTCAGGCCCTGAACACACCACGAAGGAAAACCACTCGGGCCCTGAACACACCACAAGGAAAACCACTCGGGCCCTGAACACACCACGAAGGAAAACCACTCGGGCCCTGAACACACCACGAAGGAAAACCACTCGGGCCCTGAACACACCACGAAGGAAAACCACTCCGGGCCCTGAACACACCACGAAGGAAAACCACTCGGGCCCTGAACACACCACGAAGGAAAACCACTCGGGCCCTGAACACACCACGAAGGAAAACCACTCCGGCCCTGAACACACCACTTAAGGAAAACCACTCGGGCCCTGAACACACCACGAAGGAAAACCACTCGGGCCCTGAACACACCACGAAGGAAAACCACTCGGGCCCTGAACACACCACGAAGGAAAACCACTCGGGCCCTGAACACACCACGAAGGAAAACCACTCGGGCCCTGAACACACCACGAAGGAAAACCACTCGGGCCCTGAACACACCACGAAGGAAAACCACTCGGGCCCTGAACACACCACGAAGGAAAACCACTCGGGCCCTGAACACACCACGAAGGAAAACCACTCGGGCCCTGAACACACCACGAAGGAAAACCACTCGGGCCCTGAACACACCACGAAGGAAAACCACTTCGGGCCCTGAACACACCACAAGGAAAACCACTGGGGCCCTGAACACACCACGAAGGAAAACCACTCGGGCCCTGAACACACCACGAAGGAAAACCACTTCGGGCCCTGAACACACCACGAAGGAAAACCAACTCGGGGCCCTGAACACACCACGAAGGGAAAACCACTCGGGGCCCTGAACACACCACGAAGGGAAAACCACTCGGGCCCTGAACACACCACGAAGGGAAAACCACTTCCGGGCCCTGAACACACCACGAAGGGAAAACCACTTCCGGGCCCTGAACACACCACGAAGGGAAAACCACTCGGGGCCCTGAACACACCACGAAGGGAAAACCACTCGGGGCCCTGAACACACCACGAAGGGAAAACCACTTCCGGCCCTGAACACACCACGAAGGGAAAACCACTTCCGGGCCCTGAACACACCACGAAGGAAAACCACTTCGGGCCCTGAACACACCACGAAGGAAAACCACTCCGGCCCTGAACACACCACTTAAGGAAAACCACTGGGCCCTGAACACACCACAAAGGGAAAACCACTCGGGGCCCTGAACACACCACGAAGGGAAAACAACTCGGGGCCCTGAACACACCACGAAGGGAAAACCACTCGGGGCCCTGAACACACCACGAAGGGAAAACCACTCGGGCCCTGAACACACCACGAAGGGAAAACCACTTCCGGGCCCTGAACACACCACGAAGGGAAAACCACTTCCGGGCCCTGAACACACCACGAAGGGAAAACCACTTCCGGGCCCTGAACACACCACGAAGGGAAAACCACTTCCGGGCCCTGAACACACCACGAAGGGAAAACAACTCGGGGCCCTGAACACACCACGAAGGGAAAACCACTTCCGGGCCCTGAACACACCACGAAGGGAAAACCACTCGGGCCCTGAACACACCACAAAGGGAAAACCACTCCGGCCCTGAACACACCACGAAGGGAAAACCACTTCCGGGCCCTGAACACACCACGAAGAGAAAACAACTCGGGCCCTGAACACACCACAAGGAAAACAACTCGGGGCCCTGAACACACCACGAAGGAAAACCACTTCCGGCCCTGAACACACCACAAGGAAAACCACTCGGGGCCCTGAACACACCACGAAGGAAAACCACTTCCGGCCCTGAACACACCACGAAGGAAAACAACTCGGGGCCCTGAACACACCACGAAGGAAAACCACTTCGGGCCCTGAACACACCACGAAGGAAAACCACTTCCGGGCCCTGAACACACCACGAAGGAAAACCACTCGGGCCCTGAACACACCACGAAGGAAAACCACTCGGGCCCTGAACACACCACGAAGGGAAAACCACTCGGGGCCCTGAACACACCACGAAGGAAAACCACTCGGGCCCTGAACACACCACGAAGGAAAACCACTCGGGCCCTGAACACACCACAAAGGAAAACCACTCGGGCCCTGAACACACCACGAAGGAAAACCACTGGGCCCTGAACACACCACGAAGGAAAACCACTTCGGGCCCTGAACACACCTCTAAGGGAAAACTACTTACGGGCCCAGAACAGACCACGTAGAGCAAACCACGCTCGGGGCCTGAACACACCACGAAGGAAAACCACTCGGGCCCTGAACACACCACGAAGGAAAACCACTTCGGGCCCTGAACACACCACGAAGGAAAACCACTCGGGCCCTGAACACACCACAAGGAAAACCACTCGGGCCCTGAACACACCACGAAGGAAAACCACTCGGCCCTGAACACACCACTTAAGGAAAACCACTCCCGGACCCTGTACACACCACGAAGGTAATCCAACTCGGGGCCCTGAACACACCACGAAGGAAAACCACTCGGGCCCTGAACACACCACGAAGGAAAACCACTCGGGCCCTGAACACACCACGAAGGAAAACCACTCGGGCCCTGAACACACCACGAAGGAAAACCACTCGGGCCCTGAACACACCACGAAGGAAAACCACTTCGGGCCCTGAACACACCACGAAGGAAAACCACTCGGGCCCTGAACACACCACGAAGGAAAACCACTCGGGCCCTGAACACACCACGAAGGAAAACCACTCGGGCCCTGAACACACCACAAAGGAAAACCAACTCGGGCCCTGAACACACCACGAAGGAAAACCACTCGGGGCCCTGAACACACCACGAAGGGAAAACAACTCGGAGCCCTGAACACACCACGAAGTGAAAACAACTCGGGGCCCTGAACACACAACGAAGGGAAAACCACTTCCGGGCCCTGAACACACCACGAAGGGAAAACCACTTCCGGGCCCTGAACACACCACGAAGGGAAAACAACTCGGGGCCCTGAACACACCACGAAGGAAAACCACTCGGGGCCCTGAACACACCACGAAGGAAAACCACTCGGGCCCTGAACACACCACGAAGGAAAACCACTCGGGGCCCTGAACACACCACGAAGGAAAACCACTTCCCGGCCCTGAACACACCACGAAGGAAAACCACTCGGGCCCTGAACACACCACGAAGGAAAACCACTGGGCCCTGAACACACCACGAAGGAAAACCACTTCGGGCCCTGAACACACCACGAAGGAAAACCACTCGGGCCCTGAACACACCACGAAGGAAAACCACTCGGGCCCTGAACACACCACGAAGGAAAACCACTCGGGCCCTGAACACACCACGAAGGAAAACCACTCGGGCCCTGAACACACCACGAAGGAAAACCACTCGGGCCCTGAACACACCACGAAGGAAAACACTCGGGCCCTGAACACACCACGAAGGAAAACAACTCGGGCCCTGAACACACCACGAAGGAAAACAACTCGGGCCCTGAACACACCACGAAGGAAAACCACTCGGGCCCTGAACACACCACGAAGGAAAACCACTTCCGGGCCCTGAACACACCACGAAGGAAAACCACTCGGGCCCTGAACACACCACGAAGGAAAACCACTCGGGCCCTGAACACACCACGAAGGAAAACCACTCGGGCCCTGAACACACCACGAAGGAAAACAACTCGGGGCCCTGAACACACCACGAAGGAAAACCACTCGGGCCCTGAACACACCACTTAAGGAAAACCACTCCGGCCCTGAACACACCACGAAGGAAAACCACTCGGGCCCTGAACACACCACGAAGGAAAACCACTCGGGCCCTGAACACACCACGAAGGAAAACCACTCGGGCCCTGAACACACCACGAAGGAAAACCACTCGGGCCCTGAACACACCACGAAGGAAAACCACTCGGGCCCTGAACACACCACAAAGGAAAACCACTCCGGCCCTGAACACACCACGAAGGAAAACCACTCGGGCCCTGAACACACCACGAAGGAAAACCACTCGGGCCCTGAACACACCAGAAGGAAAACCACTCGGGCCCTGAACACACCACGAAGGAAAACCACTCGGGCCCTGAACACACCACGAAGGAAAACCACTCGGGCCCTGAACACACCACGAAGGAAAACCACTCGGGCCCTGAACACACCACGAAGGGAAAACCACTCGGGCCCTGAACACACCACAAAGGGAAAACCACTTCCGGGCCCTGAACACACCACGAAGGGAAAACCACTTCCGGGCCCTGAACACACCACGAAGGGAAAACAACTCGGGGCCCTGAACACACCACGAAGGGAAAACAACTCGGGGGCCCTGAACACACCACGAAGGGAAAACCACTTCCGGGCCCTGAACACACCACGAAGAGAAAACCACTCGGGCCCTGAACACACCACGAAGGAAAACCACTTCGGGCCCTGAACACACCACGAAGGAAAACCACTCGGGCCCTGAACACACCACGAAGGAAAACCACTCGGGCCCTGAACACACCACGAAGGAAAACCACTCGGGCCCTGAACACACCACGAAGGAAAACCACTTCCGGGCCCTGAACACACCACGAAGGGAAAACCACTCGGGGCCCTGAACACACCACGAAGGGAAAACCACTCGGGCCCTGAACACACCACAAAGGGAAAACCACTTCCGGCCCTGAACACACCACGAAGGGAAAACCACTTCCGGGCCCTGAACACACCACGAAGAGAAAACCACTCGGGGCCCTGAACACACCACAAAGGGAAAACCACTCGGGGCCCTGAACACACCACAAAGGGAAAACAACTCGGGGCCCTGAACACACCACGAAGGGAAAACCACTCGGGGCCCTGAACACACCACGAAGGAAAACCACTCGGGCCCTGAACACACCACGAAGGAAAACCACTCGGGCCCTGAACACACCACGAAGGAAAACCACTCGGGCCCTGAACACACCACGAAGGAAAACCACTCGGGCCCTGAACACACCACGAAGGAAAACCACTCGGGCCCTGAACACACCACGAAGGAAAACCACTGGGCCCTGAACACACCACGAAGGAAAACCACTCGGGCCCTGAACACACCACGAAGGAAAACCACTGGGCCCTGAACACACCACGAAGGAAAACCACTCGGGCCCTGAACACACCACGAAGGAAAACCACTCGGGCCCTGAACACACCACGAAGGAAAACCACTTCGGGCCCTGAACACACCACGAAGGAAAACCACTCGGGCCCTGAACACACCACGAAGGAAAACCACTCGGGCCCTGAACACACCACGAAGGAAAACCACTTCGGGCCCTGAACACACCACAAGGAAAACCACTCGGGCCCTGAACACACCACGAAGGAAAACCACTCGGGGCCCTGAACACACCACGAAGGAAAACCACTCGGCCCTGAACACACCACGAAGGAAAACCACTCGGGGCCCTGAACACACCACGAAGGAAAACCACTCGGGCCCTGAACACACCACGAAGGAAAACCACTTCCGGCCCTGAACACACCACGAAGGAAAACCACTTCGGGCCCTGAACACACCACGAAGGAAAACCACTCGGGCCCTGAACACACCGAAGGAAAACCACTCGGGCCCTGAACACACCACGAAGGAAAACCACTCGGGCCCTGAACACACCACAAAGGAAAACAACTCGGGCCCTGAACACACCACGAAGGAAAACCACTCGGGCCCTGAACACACCACGAAGGAAAACCACTCGGGGCCCTGAACACACCACAAGGAAAACCACTCGGGCCCTGAACACACCACGAAGGAAAACCACTCGGGGCCCTGAACACACCACGAAGGAAAACCACTCGGGGCCCTGAACACACCACGAAGGGAAAACCACTCGGGCCCTGAACACACCACGAAGGGAAAACCACTCGGGCCCTGAACACACCACGAAGGGAAAACCACTCCGGCCCTGAACACACCACGAAGGAAAACCACTCGGGCCCTGAACACACCACGAAGGAAAACCACTGGGCCCTGAACACACCACGAAGGAAAACCACTTCGGGCCCTGAACACACCACGAAGGAAAACCACTCGGGCCCTGAACACACCACGAAGGAAAACCACTCGGGCCCTGAACACACCACGAAGGAAAACCACTCGGGCCCTGAACACACCACGAAGGAAAACCACTCGGGCCCTGAACACACCACGAAGGAAAACCACTCGGGCCCTGAACACACCACGAAGGAAAACCACTCGGGCCCTGAACACACCACGAAGGAAAACCACTTCGGGCCCTGAACACACCACGAAGGAAAACCACTTCGGGCCCTGAACACACCACGAAGGAAAACCACTCGGGGCCCTGAACACACCACGAAGGAAAACAACTCGGGCCCTGAACACACCACGAAGGAAAACCACTCGGGGCCCTGAACACACCACGAAGGAAAACCACTCGGGCCCTGAACACACCACGAAGGAAAACCACTCGGGCCCTGAACACACCACAAGGAAAACCACTTCCGGGCCCTGAACACACCACAAGGAAAACCACTCGGGCCCTGAACACACCACGAAGGAAAACCACTCGGGCCCTGAACACACCACGAAGGAAAACCACTCGGGCCCTGAACACACCACGAAGGAAAACCACTCGGGCCCTGAACACACCACGAAGGAAAACCACTCGGGCCCTGAACACACCACGAAGGAAAACCACTTCGGGCCCTGAACACACCACGAAGGAAAACCACTCGGGCCCTGAACACACCACGAAGGAAAACCACTCGGGCCCTGAACACACCACGAAGGAAAACCACTCGGGCCCTGAACACACCACGAAGGAAAACCACTTCCGGGCCCTGAACACACCACGAAGGAAAACCACTCGGGCCCTGAACACACCACGAAGGAAAACCACTCGGGCCCTGAACACACCACGAAGGAAAACCACTCGGGCCCTGAACACACCACGAAGGAAAACCACTGGGCCCTGAACACACCAGAAGGAAAACCACTCGGGCCCTGAACACACCACAAGGAAAACCACTTCGGGCCCTGAACACACCACGAAGGAAAACCACTCGGGGCCCTGAACACACCACGAAGGAAAACCACTCGGGCCCTGAACACACCACGAAGGAAAACCACTCGGCCCTGAACACACCACGAAGGAAAACAACTCGGGGCCCTGAACACACCACGAAGGAAAACCACTTCGGGCCCTGAACACACCACGAAGGGAAAACCACTCGGGCCCTGAACACACCACGAAGGAAAACCACTCGGGCCCTGAACACACCACGAAGGAAAACCACTGGGGCCCTGAACACACCACGAAGGAAAACCACTTCGGGCCCTGAACACACCACAAAGGAAAACCACTCGGGGCCCTGAACACACCACGAAGGGAAAACCACTTCCGGGCCCTGAACACACCACGAAGGGAAAACCACTCGGGGCCCTGAACACACCACGAAGGGAAAACCACTCGGGCCCTGAACACACCACGAAGGGAAAACCACTCGGGCCCTGAACACACCACGAAGAGAAAACCACTTCCGGGCCCTGAACACACCACGAAGGGAAAACCACTTCCGGGCCCTGAACACACCACGAAGGGAAAACCACTTCCGGGCCCTGAACACACCACGAAGGAAAACCACTCGGGGCCCTGAACACACCACGAAGGGAAAACCACTCGGGGCCCTGAACACACCACGAAGGGAAAACCACTTCCGGGCCCTGAACACACCACGAAGGGAAAACAACTCGGGGCCCTGAACACACCACGAAGGGAAAACCACTCGGGGCCCTGAACACACCACGAAGGGAAAACCACTCGGGCCCTGAACACACCACGAAGGAAAACAACTCGGGCCCTGAACACACCACGAAGGAAAACCACTTCCGGGCCCTGAACACACCACGAAGGGAAAACAACTCGGAGCCCTGAACACACCACGAAGTGAAAACAACTCGGGGCCCTGAACACACAACGAAGGGAAAACCACTTCCGGCCCTGAACACACCACGAAGGAAAACCACTCGGGGCCCTGAACACACCACGAAGGGAAAACCACTCGGGCCCTGAACACACCACGAAGGAAAACCACTCGGGGCCCTGAACACACCACGAAGGAAAACCACTCGGGCCCTGAACACACCACGAAGGAAAACCACTCGGGCCCTGAACACACCACGAAGGAAAACCACTCGGGCCCTGAACACACCACAAAGGGAAAACCACTCGGGCCCTGAACACACCACGAAGGGAAAACCACTTCCGGGCCCTGAACACACCACGAAGGGAAAACCACTTCCGGGCCCTGAACACACCACGAAGAGAAAACCACTCGGGGCCCTGAACACACCACAAAGGGAAAACCACTCGGGGCCCTGAACACACCACAAAGGGAAAACCACTCGGGGCCCTGAACACACCACGAAGGGAAAACCACTCGGGCCCTGAACACACCACGAAGGGAAAACCACTCGGGGCCCTGAACACACCACGAAGGGAAAACAACTCGGGGCCCTGAACACACCACGAAGGGAAAACCACTCGGGGCCCTGAACACACCACGAAGGGAAAACCACTCGGGCCCTGAACACACCACGAAGGGAAAACCACTTCCGGGCCCTGAACACACCACGAAGGGAAAACCACTCGGGCCCTGAACACACCACGAAGGAAAACCACTCCGGCCCTGAACACACCACAAGGAAAACCACTGGGCCCTGAACACACCACGAAGGAAAACCACTCGGGCCCTGAACACACCACGAAGGAAAACCACTCGGGCCCTGAACACACCACGAACGGAAAACCACTCGGGCCCTGAACACACCACGAAGGGAAAACCACTTCCAGGCCCTGAACACACCACGAAGGAAAACCACTCGGGCCCTGAACACACCACGAAGGAAAACCACTTCGGGCCCTGAACACACCACAAGGAAAACCACTCGGGCCCTGAACACACCACGAAGGGAAAACCACTCGGGCCCTGAACACACCACAAGGAAAACCACTTCCGGGCCCTGAACACACCAAAGGAAACCACTCGGGCCCTGAACACACCACGAAGGAAAACCACTGGGGCCCTGAACACACCACGAAGGAAAACCACTCGGGCCCTGAACACACCACGAAGGAAAACCACTCGGGGCCCTGAACACACCACGAAGGAAAACCACTTCCGGGCCCTGAACACACCACGAAGGAAAACCACTCGGGCCCTGAACACACCACGAAGGAAAACCACTTCGGGCCCTGAACACACCACGAAGGAAACCACTCGGGCCCTGAACACACCACGAAGGAAAACCACTCGGGCCCTGAACACACCACGAAGGAAACCACTCGGGCCCTGAACACACCACGAAGGAAAACCACTTCGGGCCCTGAACACACCACGAAGGAAAACCACTCGGGCCCTGAACACACCACGAAGGAAAACAACTCGGGCCTGAACACACCACGAAGGAAAACCACTTCCGGCCCTGAACACACCACTTAAGGAAAACCACTCGGGCCCTGAACACACCACGAAGGAAAACAACTCGGGCCCTGAACACACCACGAAGGAAAACCACTTCGGGCCCTGAACACACCACGAAGGAAAACCACTTCGGCCCTGAACACACCACGAAGGAAAACCACTTCCGGCCCTGAACACACCACGAAGGAAAACCACTTCCGGGCCCTGAACACACCACGAAGGAAAACCACTCGGCCCTGAACACACCACAAGGAAAACCACTTCCGGCCCTGAACACACCACGAAGGAAAACCACTCGGGCCCTGAACACACCACGAAGGAAAACCACTCCGGCCCTGAACACACCACGAAGGAAAACCACTCGGGCCCTGAACACACCACAAAGGAAAACCACTCGGGCCCTGAACACACCACGAAGGAAAACCACTCCGGGCCCTGAACACACCACGAAGGAAAACAACTCGGGCCCTGAACACACCACGAAGGAAAACAACTCGGGCCCTGAACACACCACTTAAGGAAAACCACTCGGGCCCTGAACACACCACGAAGGAAAACACTCGGGCCCTGAACACACCACAAGGAAAACCACTCGGCCCTGAACACACCACAAGGAAAACAACTCGGGCCCTGAACACACCAAGGAAAACAACTGGGCCCTGAACACACCACGAAGGAAAACCACTCGGGCCCTGAACACACCACGAAGGAAAACAACTCGGGCCCTGAACACACCACGAAGGAAAACCACTCGGGCCCTGAACACACCAGAAGGAAAACCACTCGGCCCTGAACACACCACGAAGAGAAAACCACTTCCGGGCCCTGAACACACCACGAAGGAAAACCACTTCCGGGCCCTGAACACACCACGAAGGGAAAACCACTGGGGCCCTGAACACACCACGAAGGAAAACCACTTCCGGCCCTGAACACACCACGAAGGGAAAACCACTTCCGGGCCCTGAACACACCACGAAGGAAAACCACTTCCGGGCCCTGAACACACCACAAAGGAAAACCACTCGGCCCTGAACACACCACAAAGGAAAACCACTCCGGGCCCTGAACACACCACGAAGGAAAACCACTCGGGGCCCTGAACACACCACGAAGGAAAACCACTGGGCCCTGAACACACCACAAGGAAAACCACTGGGCCTGAACACACCACGAAGGAAAACCACTCGGGGCCCTGAACACACCACGAAGGAAAACCACTTCCGGCCCTGAACACACCACGAAGGAAAACCACTCGGGCCCTGAACACACCACGAAGGAAAACCACTTCCGGCCCTGAACACACCACAAGGAAAACCACTCCGGCCCTGAACACACCACGAAGGAAAACCACTTCCGGGCCTGAACACACCACGAAGGGAAAACCACTCGGCCCTGAACACACCACGAAGGAAAACCACTTCCGGCCCTGAACACACCACGAAGGAAAACCACTCGGGCCCTGAACACACCACGAAGGAAACCACTCGGCCCTGAACACACGAAGGAAAACCACTTCCAGGCCCTGAACACACCACAGGAAAACCACTTGGGCCCTGAACACACCAAACCACTCGGGGCCCTGAACACACCAAGGAAAACCACTTCCGGCCCTGAACGCCCTGAACACACCACGAAGGAAAACCACTTCGGGCCCTGAACACACCACAAAGGAAAACCACTTCCGGCCCTGAACACACCACAAAGGAAAACCACTCCGGGCCCTGAACACACCACGAAGGGAAAACCACTTCCGGGCCCTGAACACACCACGAAGGGAAAACCACTTCCGGGCCATGAACACACCACGAAGAGAAAACCACTCGGGGCCCTGTTGGTCTTTGACTTTGAGAGTTTCCACTAAAACTCCTCAGACTCATGTCTGATCTGATCTGGTCTGATCTGGTCTCATCTGATCTGATCTGGTCTCATCTGGTCTGATCTGGTCTGATATGGTCTGGTCTCATCTGATCTGGTCTGGTCTGATCTGGTCTGATCTGGTCTCATCTGATCTGGTCTGATCTGGTCTCATCTGATCTGATCTGATATGGTCTGGTCTGGTCTCATCTGATCTGGTCTGATCTGGTCTGATCTGGTCTCATCTGATCTGGTCTGATCTGATCTGGTCTCATCTGGTCTGGTCTGATCTGGTCTGATCTGATCTGGTCTAATCTGATCTGGTCTGATCTGGTCTGATCTGGTCTCATCTCATCTGGTCTGGTCTGGTCTGATCTGGTCTGATCTGGTCTGATCTGGTCTGGTCTGATCTGGTCTGATCTGGTCTGGTCTCATCTGATCTGGTCTGATCTGGTCTGGTCTGATCTGGTCTGATCTGGTCTGATCTGGTCTCATCTGATCTGATCTGGTCTCATCTGATCTGATCTGATCTGGTCTGATCTGGTCTCATCTGATCTGGTCTGATCTGATCTGGTCTCATCTGGTCTGGTCTGATCTGGTCTCATCTGATCTGATCTGGTCTGATCTGGTCTGATCTGGTCTGGTCTGATCTGGTCTCATCTGATCTGATCTGGTCTGATATGGTCTGGTCTCATCTGATCTGGTCTGGTCTGATCTGGTCTGATCTGGTCTCATCTGATCTGGTCTGGTCTGATCTGATCTGGTCTGATCTGGTCTCATCTGATCTGATCTCATCTCATCTGGTCTGGTCTCATCTGATCTGGTCTGATCTGATCTGGTCTGATCTGGTCTGATCTGGTCTGGTCTGATCTGGTCTCATCTGATCTGATCTGGTCTCATCTGATCTGGTCTCATCTGGTCTGATCTGGTCTGATATGGTCTGGTCTCATCTGATCTGGTCTGGTCTGATCTGGTCTCATTTGATCTGGTCTGATCTGGTCTCATCTGATCTGATCTGATATGGTCTGGTCTCATCTGATCTGGTCTGATCTGGTCTCATCTGATCTGGTCTGATCTGGTCTGATCTGGTCTCATCTGATCTGATCTGGTCTCATCTGGTCTGGTCTGATCTGGTCTGATCTGGTCTCATCTGAACTGATCTGGTCTCATCTGATCTGATCTGGTCTGATATGGTCTGGTCTCATCTGATCTGGTCTGGTCTGATCTGGTCTGATCTGGTCTGATCTGGTCTGGTCTCATCTGATCTGGTCTGATCTGGTCTGATCTGGTCTCATCTGATCTGATATGGTCTGGTCTCATCTGATCTGGTCTGATCTGGTCTCATCTGATCTGGTCTGATCTGGTCTGGTCTCATCTGATCTGGTCTGATCTGGTCTGATCTGGTCTGGTCTGATCTGGTCTGATCTGGTCTTATCTGATCTGATCTGGTCTCATCTGATCTGGTCTGATATGGTCTGGTCTCATCTGATCTGGTCTGGTCTGATCTGATCTGGTCTCATCTGATCTGGTCTGATCTGATCTGATCTGGTCTGATCTGGTCTGGTCTCATCTGATCTGGTCTGATCTGGTCTCATCTGATCTGGTCTGATCTGATCTGGTCTCATCTGATCTGGTCTGATCTGATCTGATCTGGTCTGATCTGGTCTCATCTGATCTGGTCTGATCTGGTCTCATCTGATCTGGTCTGATCTGGTCTGGTCTCATCTGATCTGGTCTGATCTGGTCTGATCTGGTCTGGTCTGATCTGGTCTGATCTGGTCTCATCTGATCTGATCTGGTCTCATCTGATCTGATCTGGTCTGATATGGTCTGGTCTCATCTGATCTGGTCTGGTCTGATCTGATCTGGTCTCATCTGATCTGGTCTGATCTGATCTGATCTGGTCTGATCTGGTCTCATCTGATCTGGTCTGGTCTGATCTGATCTGGTCTGATCTGGTCTCATCTGATCTGATCTCATCTCATCTGGTCTGGTCTCATCTGATCTGGTCTGGTCTGATCTGATCTGGTCTGATCTGATCTGGTCTCATCTGGTCTGGTCTGATCTGGTCTGGTCTGATCTGGTCTGATCTGGTCTCATCTGATCTGATCTGGTCTCATCTGATCTGGTCTCATCTGGTCTGGTCTGGTCTGATATGGTCTGGTCTCATCTGATCTGGTCTGGTCTGATCTGATCTGGTCTCATCTGATCTTGTCTGATCTGGTCTCATCTGATCTGATCTGATCTGGTCTGGTCTGATCTGGTCTCATCTGATCTGGTCTGATCTGGTCTCATCTGATCTGATCTGATCTGGTCTCATCTGGTCTGGTCTGATCTGGTCTGATCTGGTCTCATCTGATCTGATCTGGTCTCATCTGATCTGATCTGGTCTCATCTGGTCTGATCTGGTCTGATATGGTCTGGTCTCATCTGATCTGGTCTGATCTGGTCTCATCTGATCTGGTCTGGTCTGATCTGATCTGGTCTGATCTGGTCTGGTCTCATCTGGTCTGGTCTGATCTGATCTGGTCTGGTCTGGTCTCATCTGATCTGGTCTGGTCTGATCTGGTCTCATCTGATATGGTCTGGTCTCATCTGATCTGGTCTGATCTGGTCTCATCTGATCTGGTCTGGTCTGATCTGGTCTGGTCTGGTCTGATCTGGTCTGATCTGGTCTCATCTGATCTGATCTGGTCTCATCTGATCTGGTCTCATCTGGTCTGATCTGGTCTGATATGGTCTGGTCTCATCTGATCTGGTCTGGTCTGATCTGGTCTCATCTGATCTGGTCTCATCTGATCTCATCTGATATGGTCTGGTCTCATCTGATCTGGTCTGGTCTGATCTGGTCTCATCTGATCTGGTCTGATCTGGTCTCATCTGGTCTGGTCTGGTCTGATCTGACACCTACACACCTGGACACCTACACACCTGGACACCTGGACACCTACACACCTAGTGAGTTTTTCTAGTGAGAGTGTGCTCACCTGTCTGTGCGGATGTGTCGGCGCGCATCACGGCAGAGCGATGCGCGTTATGGGGGCGGGGGCGCTGGGCTTAGCCCAGAGGAGTGAAGCAGCGAAATGTGTAGACATAGAAACACTCTCAGACAGCAGCTTGCTGTTACGTGCGCCTGCTGCCAGTCTGACTCCGCTGCTTTGGGTGAATGACGTCACGTGCGACCTGGAGGTGTGAACCACTTTTGTGCCAAATCTTTTTGTTGTTGTTGTTGAAATTAACATTCGGGGTTAATTAAAAAACATCCGGGGCTTTAGCCCCGGATGTTTTTTAGCCTAGGGACGCCACTGATCTGGTCTCATCTGATCTGGTCTGGTCTGGTCTGATCTGATCTGGTCTGGTCTGATCTGGTCTGATCTGATCTGGTCTGATCTGGTCTCATCTGGTCTGATTCTGGTCCTGATCCTCTCGTCTCTCAGTGAGTTCAGCTGTAGACATGTGACGTCGTACTGCGGTTCCTTCCTCCTGGAGGTCTGAGTCTAGCCTCCACCAACACGTGTGTGTGTGTGTGTGTGTGTGTGTGTGTGTGTGTGTGTGTGTGTGTGTGTGTGTGTGTGTGTGTGTGTGTGTGTGTGTGTGTGTGTGTGTGTGTGTGTGTGTGTGTGTGTGTGTGAGTAGGTGGATATGGTATGTCCGGACTTTACACCTGAATACACACCAGCAACAGCCGGACTTATTGGGATTAGCCGGACCATGCCGAGGTCCGGCTAAAACAAAGAGCTTAAACGTCTTAAAACTGTCTAACTAACATACCCTCTCTTTTCGTGCAAAGTCCATTTTACCACCTGACCTAGTTTTTGTGTATCCCAGTGTATAGAACAGCGACATCTATCGGCGTGAGGATGCTGGTGCAGTTTGATACACATTTCGATACACACGGTGACAATTTCGCGCCCTTTCTTGTGATTGGCTGTTTTTCCCCGCGTGGGAGTGACGTCGGGGGGGGGGCGTACCAACGTCAAGGACCAGGTGCGTGGACCTTTAAACAGACAGGCAGAGAGCATGCACCGATGAAGGATGAAGGATTAAACACCACCAGGTAAGCTTTTATATGTGTAAGTATAAAACGGAGCTAGCTCCAGGTGATTCGGTTAAGACTGCAGTAAATGAGAACGTGTCATTTATATGTGTAAGTATAAAACGGAGCTAGCTCCAGGTGATTCGGTTAAGACTATTGATGAGAACGTGTCATTTATATGTGTAAGTATAAGCGGAGCTAGCTCCAGGTGATTCGGTTAAGACTATTGATGAGAACGTGTCATTTATATGTGTAAGTATAAAACGGAGCTAGCTCCAGGTGATTCGGTTAAGACTATTGATGAGAACGTGTCATTTATATGTGTAAGTATAAAACGGAGCTAGCTCCAGGTGGTGAAGACTGAAGGAGATCAGTGAGGTGAGCTATGCTAGCAGGCCCTCTGGTTAAGGACAGTCGATTCACGTGGTGGTTTAGCTCGTGTTATCTCGTGCTTTATCATTGTCACGGCCTGTGTCGAGCCACATGGCGTGTTAGCTTGCTGCTGTTAGCGACCGTGCTAACCGCTAGCTCGCGACCGTGCTAACTGCTAGCTTGCGAACGTGCTAACGCTAGCTAGCGCTCGTTTGCTAACGTTAGCTTGCTAGTGAACATACTATGTGGCTTGATACAAGGTAAAAGGTTGACGTTAGCATGCCATTGTAGCTTACATCACACATCTCCTCACCAGTCTTGACTGAATCACCTGCAGCTTGCTCCCTGAGCTGCTAGCACTAAGCTAATGTTGATGGTATGTTTACTCTGGGCCTTCAGAGAGGATGATTAGCAGTCCATGTAGACAGGTTTGGAAGAAACAAACAAAGCAAGGGGCTTACCTTACTTCTACAGTTAATCTTAGATAGTCTAAAGATATTCTTAATATGTAAATCTGTGAAGCAGTGTCAAATAAAAATGTGAATGGAGCAGTTATTCATTTTCTTATTTTATCCAAGTTTATTACTAGTTTAAATGGCTATAGAATATGTTCTGATCATGCATGTTCTATAAATGAAGATAATAATCCTGACAACCATCTTCTTTGGTCATTTCAGCAAGAGAATATGCACCGAAGACGCCTAAATACAAAGGCTGATGCCAACTTTTACATTGA
Source organism: Pseudoliparis swirei (assembly GCF_029220125.1). NCBI lineage: Eukaryota > Metazoa > Chordata > Actinopteri > Perciformes > Liparidae > Pseudoliparis > Pseudoliparis swirei. The sequence goes on from NC_079390.1 coordinate 129,466, forward strand.
TACTGGAGGGGACAAAGTGGGACTTGACATCAAATACATCAATGCCTTCAAAGGTAAGTTGAATGTTCTAATTTTGTAACCATGATTAAAGTAGGAATAAACTTAACAAACGTTTTTTCTCTGTGTGGAATAGGTCGTGGCATCTTCACCTCTGCTCTATTTGAAAAGGGAGACTTTCTGTTGGAATATAGAGGTGAATTAATAAGCCAGCAAGAATGTGAACGGAGACAGAGACTTCATCACGACTGCCTGAAGGTGTTCATGTTCGAGTTCCATTTTAATGGAAAACTATGGTGGTGTATTGTGTCAATGCTTTCTAATCCAAATTCAATGACACTTTGCCTTTATTTTATATATTTACTGTTATGAAACTGATATACTTTTGTTTTGTAGTTTTGATGCAGCAAAGAGGATGGGTCACTTGGAAGACTTGTGAACGATAATAATGTCAACCCCAATGCCAAGATGAAGTACCTAAACATACAAGGAAGCCCCATCTGTGTTTGTTTGCAACACGAGACATCAGTCTAGGAGGAGGTCACCTATAATTATGGTGACTCGGATTGGCCGTGGAGATGCAAGGTAGTCAAAATGTTACTTTTAAAGTTCTTTCTAAAGGAAATGCTTATACCATATGATATGTCACATCCATGAATAATGCTTAATGATGTCCAAGTAGCTTTGATTTTACATTAATTTACAATTATCTTTGACAGTATTAAAACGGTTATTGACATTGTTGGTTGATGAGGTGAAAAAGAAATGTTGCTACCTACAAATATCAAAGTTTCTGCTGTATTGATTATTCAGTTTTGACCTGATCCCGTTGGATTGATGTTTATTGTTAATAGCTTCAGAAATCTGAAGGAAAGTCTTGGACGGGGAGCACGGTGAGGGTCCATCTACATCCGAGCCTTCTCAGAGTACTCAAAAGGTGTCAACAAGTAAGAGGCAAGAAAAGAGATCTCCAGGTGCATCAACTAGTCTGCTCAAAAGATATGAAAAGGTAAGTCATATTTGTAGTTTTATGTTTTAAGCTACATATTACGGGTGTAAATTCCTCTTTATGCGTCAACATCTTTCTACACATAATTTATTTTTTTCTCACTGTGGCTGTCTGATTCTTCATAATTAAAAAACAGATTAATTTAGTTAATTTATCTTTTTTTGTATTCAATATTGTAAATAAATTGCAGAGATATATCAAATGGAGGTTACATTTCCAAACTTTGCGTATCTGCCGTTGGGCTTTTAATCCGCCCTTGCCAGTATTATACTTATTATAAGTTATGGTAAAGACGCTGTAACGCTTCTCCATTCCGACTTGAGTTTCCCAAGCAAGATGATGGCATCAGACCAGCATTTATGTTTCTCAATGCTTATTTATTGCTCAAGCGCTCTTTGAGGCTGTGTGTCACTCTCCTGGAGCAGAACACGGCAGATACACGGTATCCTCCGACTTTACGTAAAGACCGCTGTAACGCCTTCTGCTGCAGAAGGCGCACACAAAGCAAGGCGCTGAGCAATAAATAAGCATTAAAAAACATAGATGCTGCTCTGTTGCCGTCATTGTGCTTCGGGAACGTGTGTCATGCTTTCTGCCGACGTATCAGGCTGCGATTCCAGCTTGCTCTCTGCTCACTTCCACCCCTCCCCTCACAGGCAAGCTCGCCAAATGTCTTACGATTACCGTAATGTACCGCATACCATTGAAACGCTCCGCTTCTTAGCATTCCGAATCCTCTGGAATTACGTCGGAAAGTGTTAACTTTAATTTGAATTTGGCATGTCACTTTCTGTCGCCGGAGACATGGTTTGTACTACAAGAGTTTTAGAGTTGTAAGATTAACTGACAGCTGCATCCAGAGTATTGCTCCTCGGCATAAGGAACATCAGACCCATGTGACTGCACCGCCCTATTAGGCGATTGGCCTGGACCTCCACAATATTTTCTGTTCCTCATGTGGCCCTCTGGGAAAAATAATTGCCCTGTCCTGGTGTAGACCCTTAAATTACTCTTGTTGTAATCTGGCACTATAGATACAATTTCAGGGGGGCCACCCTGTTATAATGGTATGGGAAACACTGGTTTGTGTTTGTCGGTCCTTCCCCCCTGAAGTTGTAAGCCTAGGGGTCAGAAACACGGTGTAAGATTGTATCCATATTCGACTGCTCAACCTCAGCAGCCCTCACAAAAACGCTGCTAATATGTAGCCTCGATTAGAGTGTAAGCAGGGAATGCAAATGTATTACGTCTGTTGCGTTCAGGCGCAGCGGTAAGGAACGGACATCCGGGTCACAGGTTTATTACAGGAGATCATAACGTTGACAATTTAGTTTCTGCGTGTTGTCATTCTTTCAAAAGAGAATCACGATTTATCTCAGAATACATTTTTCTTTACCTCACTTACTACTAATGGGTGTCAGTGTTTCCCCTAGGTTTACAGCTTCAGGGGGGGGGGACCAGACCGACCGACACAAACACTTGAAACATTTTGGTGTTCATTTATTTTCATGACCACAACAAAGGGTGCACATTTTGTCACTGCAGTGGATTTTTCGGGCCTTTTCAAAGAAGGATTCCAGAGCCTCTTGATAAGGGCCCGAGCACTGACTTAGTCGGAGCGGAGGACCTCTCACGTTCATGATTCCCTGAGATGATCATCTATTACAACACTTGATGGTACAGTTCAACATCCTATTTACTGTCTCTTTCTACCCCTTTTCTGCTCCAGATGATAACAGTGAGCTGATTGAGTCTGCTCAGAGGGACGAAACTGACCAGCTTGAGACCTCTGTGGATGGCCTGAATCCAACATTCACACAACTTGGTCTCCTCAACTGGGTTGAAGAGGTAAGCAAGTCTAAACTTAAGTTTCATTACATTATGTGTGAACAAAACATTAAATCCTCTTCATGTGTGCGCGTCTGTGTGTGTATGTGTGTGTAGTCTCCTCATATGGTTTGGATGGACAGGGTTATATGAGGACACTAGACATTCAGAATCAACCTTCTATAACTATTGTGTGTGTGTGTAGCCACCTCATATGGTATATAGGGACAATGATATATGAGGACACTAGACAGTCAGAATTGACATTCTATAACTATGTGAACTACTCTAAACACTATTCTGCCTTTCATTCATCTCTGGAGTCAGATGACATTGAACAAACTCTATGGAATATCTTAAACCTCCATGAAGTTTGATAAATATCTTTACCTCGGGATCTTTTTAAAACCCTTTTACATCTGTAATTATGACGGTCCACCCAGTCTCTTTTGTTCTTTTTTTAATCAAATGTGTCATAAGATTAATTTAGTTATATCTTTTTTTTAAATTCAATATTAGTAACAAATAGAGATGTGTCAGATGTACATTTCCAAGCTTTGCAAAGAGAACCAACAGTAGAATCGGGCCTGTTCCTGATTCTCATTCAAAATCTGCCGTTTTAAATCAAAATATGTCAACGTGAATCGTGTAGATCAGAGCGCATTCACTGCTCCGCTACCTGTGACACTGCCAGCACGCATTGACTGCAAGGGGGTGGACTGCCCAGTGCCCACACACACACACACAAGGCAGCGATCACTCTGGCGGTGATGGGAGACATGGCATCAAGTGCAGAGGCGCTTTTGCTGGCCGTCTGTGGCTTTTTGGAAGTACTATGTCTAAATTGCAGACAGTGAAGGAAAGCCCACTTTTTTTGATTACTATTATAGATCAATTTACCAGTGTCAAAATGTGTGGTATTGTATAAAATTCTGGTATCGTGGTATCGGTTATCATGATATTTATGGCAGGTATCGTAGTTATAATGTTGGTATTGTGACAACCCTAGCAAGAGGCAGAAAAGACTGTCGGGAAAAGGCTCATGGCAAAGCAGAGCAAATGAGTCCTTTAAGGACTTGCTCAGGACAAAAAAAGGATGTTGGTTCATAAATGACTTTAACCAGATTGTACATTTTGAAAATGTATTTTTATTATTATTACGAGCCAAGCACTGACTTAGTCGGAGCGGAGGACCTCTCACGTTCATGATTCCCTGAGATGATCATCTATTACAACACTTGATGGTACAGTTCCACATCCTATTTACTGTCTCTTTCTACCCTTTCTGCTCCAGATGATAACAGTGAGCTGATTGAGTCTGCTCAGAGGGACAACTGACCAGCTTGAGACCTCTGTGGATGGCCTGAATCCAACATTCACACAACTTGGTCTCCTCAACTGGGTTGAAGAGGTAAGCAAGTCTAAACTTAAGTTTCATTACATTATGTGTGAACAAAACATTAAATCCTCTTCATGTGTGCGTCTGTGTGTGTATGTGTGTGTAGTCTCCTCATATGGTTTGGATGGACAGGGTTATATGAGGACACTAGACATTCAGAATCAACCTTCTATAACTACTGTGTGTGTGTGTAACCACCTCATATGGTATATAGGGACAATGATATATGAGGACACTAGACATTCAGAATCAACCTTCTATAACTAGTGTGTGTGTGTGTGTGTGTAACCACCTCATATGGTATATAGGGACAATGATATATGAGGACACTAGACAGTCAGAATCAACCTTCTATAACTATTGTGTGTGTGTGTAACCACCTCATATGGTATATAGGGACAATGATATATGAGGACACTAGAGTCAGGACACTAGGTCAGAATTGACATTCTATAACTACTGTGTGTGTGTGTGTAACCACCTCATATGGTATATAGGGACAATGATATATGAGGACACTAGACAGTCAGAATTGACATTCTATAACTACTGTGTGTGTGTGTGTAACCACCTCATATGGTATATAGGGACAATGATATATGAGGACACTAGACAGTCAGAATTGACATTCTATAACTGTGAACTACTCTAAACACTATTCTGCCTTTCATTCATCTCTGGAGTCAGATGACATTAAACAAACTCTATGGAATATCTTAAACCTCCATGAAGTTTGATAAATATCTTTACCTCGGGATCTTTTTAAAACCCTTTTACATCTGTAATTATAACGGTCCACCCAGTCTCTTTTGGTCTTTTTTTTAATCAAATGTCATAAAATCTTTTTTTGGACCAGTGTCAAGCATCACCTGGTGTGCACAACAATATCCTCCTTGGACAAGTATGTTCAATGTTTGGGACCTGTATCCTCCTTCAAGTGGCGTGGCTATGAATGCAGAGATAAGATATTTCGTGGATTGGTACAAAGTGCGTCTTGGGGTATTAGGTCGGTATATTTGCTGTGTTCAAATGTACAAACCATTCTATAATGAAACACTTATGACAAATAATCCTTAATTCACAGCATAGGATGCTAAAGGACTGCCATCATCCAGCCTTCAGTCTGTTCACCCCGCTGCCTTCTGGAAGGCGGTACCGTAGCATCCGGTCTCGCACACAGAGACTGGAGAACAGTTTCTTCCCGAGAGCCATCAGGCTGCTCAATGGACACTGACACACGATCGACACTTTTGCACTCGACACTTTACACTCGTCACTTTACATACACTGTCACTTTCAGCCTTGTACTTATACTTACACTTTCTATTGCACTACCTGCTTTCACTACCTGCTACTCCCATTTGTCTGTAGTTTAGTTATTATGTGTATTATATGTTAGTATTATGTTCAGAGTTCTTGTACAGTGTGTATGTCATGTTATATTATGTTCGGCTATGATAGTTGTGTGGTGCCTTGTCCTAAGAATTTCAGTGCCCAGTCTGACCCTGTGTCATTCTGTGTATCTGACAATAAAATACTTGACTTGACTTGACTACATCAACTATTTCCAAAATTGTGAAGTTTAAGTATATCATTGAAATTACTTAAAAGTGTTTTATTTTTGCCTTATTGGTACTGACAAGATCTCTTATGGTTTAATGCTAGAGGTTCTTTTCCAATACACCAGCTGTTACACTTAAAAGTGTAAACATGGGCAACAATTATCTCTATAAAAGGGGACATTTTTGCATGTTCATGTATTCCAGATCTCTGTATTGCTCTGACAGGAACAACTGTGGTATTTAAACTTGTACTATATATTCAAAATGTCTTCCAGTTTGTTCTGGCATCAATCCTCAGAAGAGTTACAAATGATAACCAACACCCATCACAGGTGAGTGGAACACAGAACAGAGCACATGTGGTTTGTTGTTGGTCTTTAGCTGTCTATCATTTTAAATCCTTTGTTTTCTTACCAGTTTCTGGAGTGCATGTCCGATGAGGAATGCACACGGACTCGAAACACAAGACGACGATGATGATTATGATGATGATGATTCCGATGCAAGCATCCCCATTACGCCTCATCAGTTGAAACCAGGACGGATTCAAGTGAAACCAGTACTACCTGACGCTGGAGCATCTCATGGGTCAGACACAAGCATCCCAGTCGTCAAAATATCGCCCAACTCTTCAAATCACTTCCAATGCTGCTGAAACCTCGAGTTACCAACGACTCAACACAGGAAAAGTGTGAAGTTGAAGTTAACAGACAACAAGTAACCACAAACGATTACTGTTATGTTTATGGTAAACCACAAAGCAACACTATCTGTCTCTCACTGTCTTAATGTCTCTCTATCGATCTCTCTCTGTCTCTCTCTCCTCACTGTCTATGTCTCTCCATGTCTCTCTCTTTGTCCCTTCACTGTTTATGTCTCTCTCTGTCTCTTTTGTGTCTCTCTCCTCACTGTTTATGTCTCTGTGTCTGTCTTTATATCTCTGTCTCCTTATTGTCTATGTCCCTCTGTGTCTGTCTCTATGTCCCTCTGTCTCCTCATTATCTGTGTCTTTCTCTCCTGACTGTCTACGTCTCGATGTGTCTGTCTCTTGTCTTTATATCTGTCTCTTTATTGTCTACGTCCCTCTGTGTCTGTCTTTATGTCTCCCTCTGTCTCCTCATTGTCTATGTCTGTCTCTATGTATCTCTCTCTCTCTGTCTCCTCCATGGATATGTCTCTCTGTGTCTGTCTGATGTCTCTCTGTATCCTTACTTTCTATGCGTGTCTGTCTGTATCTTTATGTCTATCTCTGTCTCCAAATTGTTTATGTCCCTCTGTGTCTGTCTATATGTCTCTCTCTCTGTCTCCTCACTGTCTATGTCTCTCTATCTTTATGTCTGTCTCCTCACTGTCTATGTCTCTCTATCTTTATGTATCTCTCTCTCTGTCTCCTCACTGTCTCTGTCTCTCTATCTTTATGTATGTCTCTCTCTCTCTGTCTCCTCACTGTCTCTGTCTCTATCTTTATGTATGTCTCTCTCTCTGTCTCCTCACTGTGTCTCTGTCTTTATGTATGTCTCTCTCTCTCTGTCTCCTCACTGTCTCTGTCTCTCTATCTTTATGTATGTCTCTCTCTGTTTCCTCACTGTCTCTCTGTCTTTATGTATGTCTCTCTCCTCACTGTCTCTCTATCTTTATGTATGTCTCTCTCTCTGTCTCCTCACTGTCTCTGTCTCTCTATCTTTATGTATGTCTCTCTCTGTCTCCTCACTGTCTCTGTCTCTCTATCTTTATGTATGTCTCTCTCTCTGTCTCCTCACTGTCTCTGTCTCTCTCTCTCTGTCTCCTCACTGTCTCTGTCTCTCTATCTTTATGTATGTCTCTCTCTCTGTCTCCTCACTGTCTCTGTCTCTCTGTCTTTATGTATCTCTCTCTGTCTCTGTCTCTCTATCTTTATGTATGTCTCTCTCTCTGTCTCCTCACTGTCTCTGTCTCTCTATCTTTATGTATGTCTCTCTCTCTGTCTCCTCACTGTCTATGTCTCTCTATCTTTATGTATGTCTCTCTGTCTCCTCTCTGTCTTTATGTATGTCTCTCTCTCTGTCTCCTCACTGTCTCTGTCTCTCTATCTTTATGTATGTCTCCTCACTGTCTCTGTCTTTATGTATGTCTCTCTCTCTCTGTCTCCTCACTGTCTCTGTCTCTCTATCTTTATGTATGTCTCTCCTCACTGTCTCTGTCTCTCTATCTTTATGTATGTCTCTCTCTCTCTGTCTCCTCACTGTATCTGTCTCTATCTTTATGTATGTCTATCTCTCTCCTCACTGTCTCTGTCTCTCTATCTTTATGTATGTCTCTCTCTCTGTCTCCTCACTGTCTCTGTCTCTCTGTCTTTATGTATGTCTTTCTCTCTGTCTCCTCACTGTCTATGTCTCTCTATCTTTATGTATGTCTCTCTGTCTCATCACTGTCTATGTCTCTCTATCTTTATGTATCTCTCTGTCTCCTCACTGTCTATGTCTCTCTATCTTTATGTATGTCTCTCTCTGTCTCCTCACTGTCTATGTCTCTCTATCTTTATGTATCTCTCTCTGTCTCCTCACTGTCTATGTCTCTCTATCTTTATGTATGTCTCTCTCTCTGTCTCCTCACTGTATCTGTCTCTCTATCTTTATGTATGTCTATCTCTCCTCACTGTCTGTCTCTCTATCTTTATGTATGTCTCTCTCTCTGTCTCCTCACTGTCTCTGTCTTTATGTATGTCTCTCTCTCTGTCTCCTCACTGTCTATGTCTCTATCTTTATGTATGTCTCTCTCTCTGTCTCCTCACTGTCTATGTCTCTCTATCTTTATGTATGTCTCTCTCTGTCTCCTCACTGTCTATGTCTCTCTATCTTTATGTATCTCTCTGTCTCCTCACTGTCTATGTCTCTCTATCTTTATGTATGTCTCTCTCTCTGTCTCCTCACTGTCTATGTCTCTCTATCTTTATGTATCTCTCTCTGTCTCCTCACTGTCTCTGTCTCTCTATCTTTATGTATGTCTCTCTCTCTGTCTCCTCACTGTCTCTGTCTCTCTATCTTTATGTATGTCTCTCTCTGTCTCCTCACTGTCTCTGTCTCTATCTTTATGTATGTCTCTCTCTGTCTCCTCACTGTCTCTGTCTCTCTATCTTTATGTATGTCTCTCTCTCTGTCTCCTCACTGTCTCTGTCTCTCTATCTTTATGTATGTCTCTCTCTCTGTCTCCTCACTGTCTCTGTCTCTCTATCTTTATGTATGTCTCTCTCTCTGTCTCCTCACTGTCTCTGTCTCTCTATCTTTATGTATGTCTCTCTCTCTCTGTCTCCTCACTGTCTCTGTCTCTCTATCTTTATGTATGTCTCTCTCTCTCTGTCTTTATGTATCTCTCTCTATCTTTATGTATGTCTCTCTCTCTCTGTCTCCTCACTGTCTCCGTCTCTCTATCTTTATGTATGTCTCTCTCTCTCTCTCCTCACTGTCTCTGTCTCTCTATCTTTATGTATGTCTCTCTCTCTCTCTCTCCTCACTGTCTCTGTCTCTCTATCTTTATGTATGTCTCTCTCTCTGTCTCCTCACTGTCTCTGTCTCTCTGTCTTTATGTATGTATCTCTCTCTGTCTCCTCACTGTCTATGTCTCTCTATCTTTATGTATGTCTCTCTCTGTCTCCTCACTGTCTATGTCTCTCTATCTTTATGTATCTCTCTCTCTGTCTCCTCACTGTCTCTGTCTCTCTATCTTTATGTCTCTCTCTCTGTCTCCTCACTGTCTCCGTCTCTCTATCTTTATGTATGTCTCTCTCTCTCCTCACTGTCTCTGTCTCTCTATCTTTATGTATGTCTCTCTCTCTCTCTCCTCACTGTCTCTGTCTCTCTCTCTTTATGTATGTCTCTCTCTCTCCTCACTGTCTCTGTCTCTCTATCTTTATGTATGTCTCTCTCTGTCTCCTCACTGTCTCTGTCTCTCTGTCTTTATGTATGTATCTCTCTCTGTCTCCTCACTGTCTATGTCTCTCTATCTTTATGTATCTCTCTCTCTGTCTCCTCACTGTCTATGTCTCTCTATCTTTATGTCTCTCTCTCTCTGTCTCCTCACTGTCTATGTCTCTCTATCTTTATGTATGTCTCTCTCTCTGTCTCCTCACTGTCTCTTTCTGTATGTATGTGTGATGCCCCTGTGGGTTCATCAGCCGAGAGTGTGGGTGCAGTTGATTGGACTAATTACAGTAACTCAGGGCACCTGTGTCTGGTGCTCTGCAGGTATTTAAAGCCTCTGCTTCTGTCTGTGCTCTCTCTCTCTCTTTGTCCTCTTTCTTTGTCCTGCAGGCACGCCGGACCTGCTGGGTATATCCTCCTTTACTTAATTTGAGTTGACTTTGATTGGGTTGTGAAAATAAACATCGTCTGTTAAACCGTTATACATGTTGTGACTCCATTTTGTTGTGGCCCTTGGAGCACGGTCGCAACAGTATGTCTCTCTCTGTCTCCTCACTGTATCTGTCTCTCTATCTTTATGTATTTCTCTCTCTGTCTCCTCACTGAATCTGTCTCTCTATCTTTATGTCTCTCTCTCTCTATCTGTCTCTCTCTGTCTCTATCTTTATGTATGTCTCTCTCTCTGTCTATGTCTTTCTGTCTCTCTATCTTTATGTATGTCTCTGTCTCCTCACTGTCTATGTCTCTCTATCTTTATGTATGTCTCTGTCTGCCTGTCTGTCTGTCTCTCTGTCTCCTCCTGTCTATGTCTCTCTATCTTTATGTGTGTCTCTGTGTCTGTCTCTTTCTTTGTGTCTATGTGTGTCTATCACTGTCTTTGTGTCTCACTCTTTCTCGCTCTGTCATTCTCTTGGTTGTTTCTAGCTTTAAAAGTATTGTTTACATCCCACTATAGGCTTGTTCCTCGATTGTTTGTATCTTAAAAAGTATTGTTTACTAACCACTAAAGTCTGGATACATCAATAAACTAAATGATAAAGCGCCCAGCTCTTTGTTGTGTTTTCATGTTTAATGAAGCCCAGAGATTGAAGCCAGGGTGTTCAGTCACTGGCTGGTTCTCTCTGCGTAGATGGAGATGTATCCATCTATTTATCCACGTGCTACTGCTCACTCTGGAGGGGGGCAACGTGCATGCCTCCAATTTGGTCATCTAATAAGATTTATTTTGATATTAAATTGACTTTTCCAGTAATACTGTGTCTTGTCAGGTTAGTGTGTATTATGTTAATGAGGAGGCGGGGTTATTGTCCCTTTAAAGACACGTGTGTGTGTGTGTGTGAGACCTGGTAGGAAGGGGATGATGCGGCGCTTCGGGTCCTTCTGGCCTCCCTCCACTGGGAACTTGTCCAACTACACACCACCTACACTGAAACAGGACACATCACAACTACACACCTGGACAACTACACACCTGGAAAACTACACACCTACAAATACACACCTGGACAACTACACACCTGGACAACTACACACCTGGACAACTACACACCTACACAACTACACAACTACACACCTGGACACCTACACAACTACACACCTGGACACCTACACACCTGGACAACTACACACCTACACACCTGGACACCTACACACCTGGACACCTACACAACTACACACCTGGACACCTACACAACTACACACCTGGACACCTACACACCTACACAACTACACACACCTACACACCTGGACAACTACACACCACCTGGACACCTACACACCACACCTGACACACACCTGGACACCTGGACACCTACAACACACCTGGACACCACCTACACACCTACACACCTGCACCTACACACCTGGACACCTACACAACTACACACACACCTACACACCTGGACACCTGGACACTACACACCACACACCTGGACACCTACACACCCTACACCTGAACACCTACACACAACTGGACACCTGGACACCTACACACCTGACTACACACCTGGACACCTACACACCTGACACCTACACCTTCACACCTGGACACCTACACCTACACACCTGGACACCTACACACCTGGACACCTGGACACCTACACACCTACACAACTACACACCTGGACACCTACACAGCTGGACACCTACACACCTGGACACCTGGACACCTACACACCTACACACCTACACACATACACACCTACACACCTGGACACCTACACACCTACACACCTACACAACTACACACCTACACACCTGGACACCTACACACCTACACACACACCTGGACACCTACACACCTACACACCTGGACACCTACACACCTGGACACCTACACAACTACACACCTACACACCTGGACACCTACACACCTGGACACCTGGACACCTACACACCTGGACACCTACACACCTGGACACCTGGACACCTACACACCTACACAACTACACACACCTGGACACCTACACACCTGGACACCTGGACACCTACAACACCTACACACACCTGGACACCTACACCTACACCTGGACACCCACCTACACACCTACACACCTGGACACCTACACACCTGGACACCTACACACCTACACACCTGGACACCTACACACCTACACACCTACACACCTGGACACCTACACACCTGGACACCTACACACCTGGACACCTGGACACCTACACACCTGGACACCTACACACCTGGACACCTACACACCTACACACCTGGACACCTACACACCTACACACCTGGACACCTACACACCTGGACACCTGGACACCTACACACCTGGACACCTACACAACTACACACCTGGACACCTACACACCTACACAACTACACACCTACACACCTGGACACCTACACACCTGGACACCTGGACACCTACACACCTGGACACCTGGACACCTACACAGCTGGACACCTACACAACTACACACCTACACACCTGGACACCTACACACCTACACACCTGGACACCTACACACCTACAACTACACACCACACCTGGACACCTGACACCTGTACACACCACACCTGGACACCTACACAGCTGGACAACTACACACCTACACAACTACACACCTACACACCTGGACAACTACACCTACACAACTACACACCTGGACACCTACACACCTGGACACCTACACACCTACACAACTACACACCTGGACACCTACACACCTGGACACCTGGACACCTACACAACTACACACCTGGACACCTACACACCTGGACAACTACACACATACACACCTACACAACTACACACATACACACCTACACACCTACACACCTACACAACTACACACCTACACAACTACACACCTGGACACCTGGACACCTACACACCTCACACCTACACACACCTGGACACCTACACAACTACACACCTGAACACCTACCACACCTGGACACCTACACAACAACTACACACCTACACACCTACACCCCTGACACCTACACACACCTGACACCCACACACCTACACCTGGACACCTGAGACACCTACACACCTACACAACACACCCTACACCTACACACCACACACCTGACACCTACACACCTGGACACCTGGACACCTACACAGCTGGACACCTGGACACCTACACAGCTGGACACCTACACAACTACACACCTGGACACCTACACACCTGGACACCTGGACACCTACACACCTACACACCTACACACCTGGACACCTACACACCTACACACCTGGACACCTACACACCTGGACACCTACACACCTACACACCTGGACACCTACACACCTGGACACCTGGACACCTACACACACAGCTGGACACCTACACAACTACACACACCTGGACACCTACACACCTGGACACCTGGACACCTACACACCTACACACCTGGACACACCTGGACACCTACACACCTGGACACCTACACAACTACACACCTGGACACCTACACACCTGGACACCTACACCTACACACCTGGACACCTACACACCTACACACCTGGACACCTACACACCTGGACACCTGGACACCTACACAGCTGGACACCTGGTCACCTACACAGCTGGACACCTACACAACTACACACCTGGACACCTACACAACTACACACCTGGACACCTACACACCTGGACACCTACACAACTACACACCTGGACACCTACACACCTACACAGCTGGACAACTACACACCTGGACACCTACACACCTGGACACCTACACAACTACACAACTACACACCTGGACACCTACACACCTGGACAACTACACACCTACACAACTACACACACCTGGACACCTGGACACCTACACACCTGGACACCTACACACCTACACACCTGGACACCTACACACCTACACCTGGACACCTACACAACTACACACCTGGACACCTACACACCTGGACACCTACACACCTACACACCTACACAACTACACACCTGGACACCTACACACCTACACACCTGGACACCTACACACCTACACCTGGACACCTACACACCTGGACACCTGGACACCTACACACCTACACACACACCTACACACCTACACACCTACACACCTGGACACCTACACACCTACACACCTGGACACCTGGACACCTACACACCTGGACACCTACACAACTACACACCTGGACACCTACACACCTGGACACCTACACACCTGGACACCTACACACCTACACACCTACACAACTACACACCTACACACCTGGACACCTACACACCTACACACCTGGACACCTACACAACTACACACCTGGACACCTACACACCTACACACCTGGACACCTACACACCTGGACACCTGGACACCTACACACCTGGACACCTACACACCTGGACACCTACACAACTACACACCTACACACCTACACACCTGGACACCTGGACACCTACACACCTGGACACCTACACACCTACACACCTGGACACCTACACACCTGGACACCTACACACACCTGGACACCTACACACCTACACACCTGGACACCTACACACCTGGACACCTACACACACCCAGACACCTACACACCTTCACACACCTGGACACCTACACACCTACACCTGGACACCTACACACCTGACTACACCTACACCTACACACCTGGACACACACCTACACAACTACACAACTACACACCTACAACTACACACCTGGACACCTACACAGCTACACCTACACACACCTACCTACACACCTACACACCTACAGCTGGACACCACACCTCACACCTGGACACCTACACCTACACAACTACACACCTGGACACCTACACACCTACACAACTACACCTACACACACAGACACTACACACCACCTACACACAACTACACACACCTACACACACCTGGACACCTACACACCTGGACACCTACACACCTACACACCTGGACACCAACACACCTGGACACCTGGACACCTACACAACTACACACCTGGACACACACCTACACACCTGGACACCTACACAACTACACACCTACACACCTGGACACCTGGACACCTACACAACTACACAACTACACACCTGGACACCTACACAACTACACACCTACACACCTGGACACCTACACACCTACACACCTGGACACCTACACACCTGGACACCTACACAACTACACACCTGGACACCTACACACCTACACAACTACACACCTGGACACCTACACCTGGACACCTACACACCTACACACCTACACACCTGGACACCTACACACCTACACAACTACACACCTACACACCTGGACACCTACACACCTGGACACCTACACACCTGGACACCTACACACCTGGACACCTACACACCTGGACACCTGGACACCTACACAGCTGGACACCTACACACCTACACACCTGGACACCTGGACACCTACACACCTGGACACCTACACACCTACACAACTACACACCTACACACCTGGACACCTACACACCTACACAACTACACACCTGGACACCTACACACCTGGACACCTGGACACCTACACACCTGGACACCTACACACCTGGACACCTACACACCTACACACACCTACACACCTGGACACCTACACACCTACACACCTACACACCTACACACACACACCTACCTACACACCTACACACCTGACACACCTACACACCCACACAACTACACACCTGGCACCTACACCTGGACACCTACACACCTACACACCTGACACCTGGACATACACCTGACACCTACACCTACACACCTGGACACCTACACACCTACACACCTATACCTGGACACCTACACAACTACACACCTGGACACCTACACACCTGGACACCTACACACCTGGACACCTACACACCTACACAACTACACACCTGGACACCTACACACCTACACAACTACACACCTGGACACCTACACACCTACACAACTACACACCTGGACACCTACACACCTACACACCTGGACACCTACACACCTACACACCTGGACAACTACACACCTACACAACTACACACCTGGACACCTACACACCTACACACCTGGACAACTACACACCTACACAACTACACACCTGGACACCTACACACCTGGACACCTACACAACTACACACCTGGACACCTACACACCTGGACACCTACACACCTGGACACCTACACACCTGGACATGAACACACCTACACCTGGACACCTACACACGTCTCCTCCCACCTGCCCTACATTCCGGCGGCCTCAGAGGAGGTTTGTGTTCTCTGGACTCAGCAGTGGAGCCAGAGGAATGTGAGCAGATGGTTTCCTCCTCTTCCTCCTCTGACAGAGGGGAACATTTACCCTCCAGAGCTCTGCATCCTGATGTTCCACCTCTTTAAAGCCGACTCAGCCCTTCAGGTGAGGCCCGTGTTCCTCGTGTCGAGGTGGCTGAGAAGCCAACGCCGGTTATTGAATGAATGAGAGTATCTGTGGATCACTAGGCCGACGCCCCCCGGGGCCCCACCACCGGGGCCCCCCAGAGCTCATCGCCCCTCTGGAGCGACTCGCCGGAGCTTTTAGAGCAACACGCCTCGTCTTCTCAGTCTCCAGCTCTTCAGAGTCAACAGGTGATGACTCCAGTGAAGCTTCATCAGTCGGGAGTCGCACGGCGAGCCCACCCTCGTTGGGGAGGAAGTCCACTTTATCGTATATCTAGCTTTAATCATACTATATATATATATATCTTTAATCATAGTATATTTATATAAATCTTTAATCATAGTATATTTATTTATATATATATATCTTTAATCATAGTATATATATAAATCTTTAATCATAGTATTTATATATATATGTATATATATACAAACAAAATATTTAATCATGGTATATATATATCTTTAATCATAATATATATATATATAAATCTTTATTAACAGTATATATATATATCTTTAATCATAATATATATAAATCTTTATTAATAGTATATATATAAATCTTTAATCATAGTATATATATAAATCTTTAATCATAATTATATATATGTTTAATCTAATTGTTTCTGAAGATTCAGCAGAAAAGACAAACAGGAAGAACTTTTCTTAAAGCCGTGAACTCAACGAGCTGCTGGTGTCAGGATGCTTCATCAATGACGAGACACACACACACACACACACACACTAATGGTTCCCGTGTGTGTGGACACACCCAGTCTCCGGCCTCCTCTGTAATCAGAGCCTCAGGTGCTAAGCCCCAGTTGAGCTCTGATTGGCTGCCTGGTCCTCTCCGTGAGCTCACGTGTGACCTCCTCTTCCCTGTGAGGACGTGATGACGTCATCAAAACAAGATGAGACGTCCAGGTTCATCAGGCAAAGGAACAACGTGAGTGTGTGTGTGTGTGTGTGAGCCGTATTGAAGTGGGTCAGCAGCCTGTGGTTGGCCCTCGGGTTGAATGAAGATTCAGCAGAAAAGACGAAGAACTTTTGTCAGGATGCTTCATCAATGACGAGACACACACACACACACACACACACTAATGGTTCCCGTGTGTGTGGACACACCCAGTCTCCGGCCTCCTCTGTAATCAGAGCCTCAGACGAGACCGGACCGAAGTCACCTGATTGGCTGCTGCAGGATCCGTGAGCTCACGAAACAAGATGAGACCATCAGACAACACGCAGTCCAGCTTCACCGGGCAGGCAAAGGAACAACGTGAGTGTGTGTGTGACTCGGGTTGAACTCCAGCGTCAGCGCCTGGTGCAGCTGTGTAGACAGGAAGTGGTGAAGACACTTCCTGTCTCGCTCGGAGGCTTTTGGGCGAGACCAGAAGACGTCGTGTCTCACAGCGTCTCACAGTGTCTCTGTACCACTTTGATGATGTCACACCACTGTCTGATGATGTCATACCCCTGCCTGATGATGTCACACACCCTGCCTGATGATGTCACACACCCTGCCTGATGATGTCATACCCCTGCCTGATGATGTCATACCCCTGCCTGATGATGTCATACCCCTGCCTGATGATGTCACACACCCTGCCTGATGATGTCATACCCCTGCCTGATGATGTCATACCCCTGCCTGATGATGTCATACCCCTGCCTGATGATGTCACACACCCTGCCTGATGATGTCATACCCCTGCCTGATGATGTCATACCCCTGCCTGATGATGTCATACCCCTGCCTGATGATGTCACACACCCTGCCTGATGATGTCATACCCCTGCCTGATGATGTCACACACCCTGCCTGATGATGTCATACCCCTGCCTGATGATGTCATACCCCTGCCTGATGATGTCATACCCCTGCCTGATGATGTCATACCCCTGCACTGTAGCCAGGCTGACAGAGAGTCACAGCTCTGTGGAGCCGAGCATTCCTATAAACCTTAGTGGTAATGACTTTATGAACTTCTTTAATGAAAAGATTTTAACTATTAGGGACAAGATTAATAATCTCTTGCCCATAACCAGTGCCAATCTGTCCTTAAGTGGAATGGCCTTGGAAACCGCTGTATGCCCTGGTGTATATTTGGAGGGTTTTTCTCCTATCAACCGTGACCAATTATTTTCAACGGTTTCTACTTGAACACGCCTACCTGTCTCTTGGACCCCATCCCACGAGGCTGCTTAAAGACGCTTTTGCCTTTAATTACGGCTCTCTATTAGATATTATCAATGTGTCTCTGCTAACAGGCCACGTACCACACTCCTTCAAGGTGGCTGTTATTAAACCTCTCCTGAAGAAGCCCACTCTGGATCCAGAGGTATTGGCTAACTACAGACCGATCTCTAACCTCCCTTCCTCTCCAAGATCCTTGAGAAAGTGGTCGCAAATCAGTTGTGCGACTTTCTACATCATAATAGTTTATTTGAGAAATTTCAATCAGGATTTAGAAAACACCACAGCACCGAGACGGCACTGGTGAAAATTACAAATGACCTCTTAATGGCAGCAGATAAAGGACTCTCTCTGTCCTGGTCTTGTTAGACCTTAGTGCTGCATTCGACACCATTGACCATGACATCCTGTTACAGAGACTGGAGCAGTCGATTGGCATTTCAGGCACGGCACTAATTTGGTTTAAATCCTATTTATCAGATCGATCTCAGTTTGTATTTGTAAACGATGACGCCGATAACCACTAACGTTAATCACGGAGTTCCACAAGGTTCTGTGCTTGGACCAATTTTATTTACCTTATACATGCTTCCTTTGGGCAATATTATCAGGAAACACTCCATAAACTTTCATTGTTATGCAGATGACACTCAACTATATGTATCGATAAAACCAGAGGAGAGCAACTAACTCTGTAAATTCAAGCATGTCTTAAAGACATAAAACATGGATGACCTGCAACTTTGATGTTAAACTCAGACAAAACCGAAGTAATTTTAATCGGCCCTGAGCACCTCAGAGATCAATTATCTGGTGATGTGGATTCTGTAGACGGCATTGCCCTGGCATCCAACACCACTGTAAAGAATCTTGGCGTTATCTTTGATCGACTTGTCCTTTAACTCCCACGTAAAGCAAATCTCAAGGACTGCATTCTTTCATCTACGTAATATTTCAAAAATCAGGCACATCTTGTCTCAAAAGATGCA
Organism: Pseudoliparis swirei; assembly: GCF_029220125.1. Taxonomy (NCBI): domain Eukaryota; kingdom Metazoa; phylum Chordata; class Actinopteri; order Perciformes; family Liparidae; genus Pseudoliparis; species Pseudoliparis swirei. The sequence goes on from NC_079390.1 coordinate 149,205, forward strand.
GAAAAATTGGTTCACGCGTTCGTTACTTGAGACTGGATTACTGTAACTCCTTATTAGCAGGCTGCTCTAATAAATCTCTTAGGTCCCTCCAGTTGATCCAGAATGCTGCAGCTCGTGTTCTCACTAAAACTAAGAAAAGAGATCACATCACTCCTGCACTAGCTGCTCTGCACTGGCTCCCAGTAAAATCAAGAATCACTTTTAAAATTCTTCTCTTAACCTACAAAGCCTTGATTGGTGATGCTCCATCATATCTTAAGGAGCTTGTCGTACCATATTGCCCCACTAGAGAGCTACGCTCACTAAAAGCGGGACTACTTGTAGTTCCTAGAGTCTTAAAAAGTAGAATGGGAGCCAGAGCCTTTAGTTATCAAGCTCCTCTTTTATGGAACCAGCTTCCAATTTCAGTCCGGGAGGCAGACACAGTCACCTCGCTTAAGAGTAGACTTAAGACCTTCCTCTTTGACAGAGCTTATAGTTAGGGCTGAATCAGGTTTGCCCTGGTCCAGCCCCTTGATATGCTGCTATAGGCTTATAGCTGCCGGGGGACGTTTAGGATGCACTGAGTACCTATCTCCTCTTTTTTCTCCTTAAGGATCAATTTTCATCCCTCAATCACACGATACTAACTCTGCTTTCTCCCGAAGTCCTTTTGACTTTACGTCTCATGGGGTCATCGGACCCTATGAGACGCATAGATCCTATCTGCCTGATGGATCGCCTGGGTCGTGGAATTCCTGCTCATGACTACGCCACTGTCCTGTTGAGACTCCGCCCACTCCTCCTCCCCACCGCCATCTGCCTGATGGATCGTGGAGGTCTCCATCGTGAATATGCCTACTATGAACTATTCATACACTCTGTCATATTCATTGAATGTATTTTAACTCTAAATCTGTCCTTCTGTACACATTACATCTATTGCATCTGTCCATCCTAGAGAGGGATCCTCTCTGTTGCTCTCCTCCAGGTTTCTTCCTTTTTCCCCTGAAGGGTTATTTGGGAGTTTTTCCTGGTCCGATGTGAGGTTTTGGGGCAGGGATGTCTATGTGTACAGATTGTAAAGCACTCCGAGACAAATTTGTAATTTGTGAAATTGGGCTATACAAATAAACTGAATTGAATTGAATTGAATTGAATTGATGATGTCATACCCCTGCCTCATCACCAGTGTAACAAGTCATACTTCATCAAAACGTTGTGAATGAATTGTACAACAATGTGGGACGCAGCACGTCTTCAGTCTCCGTGTCACATGATCACAAGTCGCCACTTTTCTGGAATAAATACCCTCAGCCTGTAGGTGGCTGGTGATTGGTCGACGCCAAATCTAACAGGAGATCAGAGATCAGAGTCTTTTAGTCAGCTGGTTCATCTGCCTCTCCCTCAGCATGTGGAGCCCACCGGCCGTCAGCACCAGGAAGCAGCTGCAGGGCGACACTAGCAGGGGGGGGGGGGGACGTCTCACGCTCTGGGTCGACGCCATCGACCCGACGCGCTGACGTAGAGCAGCTCCGCGTCAGAGCCGCTCTGACTCACGCCTTTAAAAACTCATTAAACTCTATTTCTGGAGACAGAATCTTCCGAAGGTTCCCCGAGTTCCTCGTCTCGCCATCGAGGTCGAGAAGAGAAGAAGAGATGAAGAGACAAAGAGAAGAAGAGAAGAAGAGACAAAGAGACGAAGAGACGAAGCAGGCACGTGCACAGACATTTTGGGGGGCAGGTGCTCAAACCAAAAAAAAGGGCACCCAATGCCAAAAAAAATTCTGCCAAAGTTGAAGCATTAGCAGCTTTACACTGATGATGCAATACATCCTCGACCTGCGTTTCCTCTGGGCAGCATCAGACAGCTAGCTTACATTTTCTTTGTGAATAAAGATGAATTATTATATAGCAACAACAGTACAAGCGTTCTGATTGGCTAATGGGTCGTCATGCCAGCCACGTATTGCCCTCCTGGTCTGATACGGATCCGTATTGCCCTCTTATGTCATTTTCAAAATGAGCGATATTGATAGACATCAACCCAAGAGCAGTGGTCCTCAAACTAAGGCCCGCGGGCCGGATACGGTCCGCCTCCACATTTGACCCGGCCCTCTGAACAATACCAGAGTCAGTCTGGCCACGCAAATCCTAGACTAGCCCCTGTTAAATACAACGGAATAAGAATTATCTCTCTCTCTCTCTCTTTTCTCTCTCTCTCTATTCTCTAAACATAACTAACGTCAGTAAACAGCTGCAAGGCTTTGAAATCACGGATTTCGTGAGTTTTTGTTTATTTATTTGTTTTGGAACCGTCGGACCAGTTGTGACGTCATGTTTTCAGCAGCGTAATGTTGTGGTTGATTTATCACAAAACAACGTCAGGGGACAAACACCATCATGACCTGTTGGTCTGATGCTGCGGGTCAGAGGAGAAGGAGGTGCAGCCGCTTGGTGGCGCGAGGAGGAGCATTGCGTGGAGGAGGAAGTGGAGGAGGAGGAGGGAGGGAGGGGTGCGGCAGGGGGAGGGGGAGGAGGAGGGGGGGGGGCACGTGAGCGTCGCGGAGCATGTCGGGGCGAAATTCTCAAATAAATGCCCCGTCGGATATTAAAACACATTTAGGGGGATTTGATGACAGAGAGAGTAACTTTTATTCTTAAATACTGATTAATGAAGAAAAAGTGTCTCCAGCAAAAAGGGCCCTTTACTCATCCAGGGCAAAAGGGGAGGAGCTTGAGCACCACTAGGGCTCTATCTGTGCACGTGCCTGAGATGAAGGGAAGAGACGAAGAGAAGAAGAGACGAAGAGATGAAGAGATGAAGAGACGAAGAGACGAAGAGACGAAGAGACGAAGAGATGAAGAGACCACCAAAACCACCAAAACCATCAAAGGCCCAGAGCATAATCTATTATCATGCTTTATCAACTGATGTCGCAATCTTTAAAACATAAAAGCGTTGTATGTCATTGAGACACGAGGGTCAACTTCACGAGGCCTTCTGAGTGACAGCTCGGCAGGGGGCGGGGCTTAGATGACTTCATACCCCCCCCACGTTAATCAGCCAATAGAGTCTCGAGCCCACGTGATTTAGAGAAGTCCGGCTGCTTGGAGCTCCTGGAGCTGACGTCAGACGAATGAATGATAAGGATTACGACATCATATAGATTATGACATCATATAGATTATGATCTCCTGCTGAAGCACGTGGAGGCCAGGAGGAGAGGAGGAGGAGAGGAGAGGAGAGGAGAGGAGGAGGAGGAGGAGGAGAGGAGAGGAGGAGGAGAGGAGAGGAGAGGAGGAGAGGAGGAGGTGAGACGTCTGGTCTTTCACTTCCTCATCGATTCAAAGCTCTTCACCGCAGGAGCGCCGACGCTCCGCCTCGTGGCCTTTCCAGAGTTTTTGCTCTCTAAACTCAAACCTCGGCCCCATGACCCCGTGACCCCGGAAGAGGAAGCTGGGATCCTGATGAGAGTCCAGGTCCACAGAGTCCAGGGACACAGAGTCCACAGAGTCCAGGGACACAGAGTCCACAGAGTCCAGGTCCACAGAGTCCAGGGACACAGAGTCCACAGAGTCCAGGGACACAGAGTCCACAGAGTCCAGGGACACAGAGTCCACAGAGTCCAGGTCCACAGAGTCCAGGGACACAGAGTCCACAGAGTCCAGGGACACAGAGTCCACAAGTCTCAGGTCCAGGGTCAGGGACACAGAGTCCACAGAGTCCAGGGACACAGAGTCCACAGAGTCCAGGTCCACAGAGTCCAGGGACACAGAGTCCACAGAGTCCAGGGACACAGAGTCCAGGTACACAGAGTCCAGGTACATAGAGTCCAGGGACACAGAGTCCACAGAGTCCAGGTCCACAGAGTCCAGGTACACAGAGTCCAGGGACACAGAGTCCACAGAGTCCAGGTCCAGAGTCTAGTACAGAGTCAGGTCCACAGAGTCCAGGGACACAGAGTCAGGTCCACAGAGTCCAGGTACACAGAGTCTAGGTACACAGAGTCCAGGTCCACAGAGTCCAGGGACACAGAGTCCAGGGACACAGAGTCCAGGTCCACAGAGTCCAGGGACACAGAGTCCAGGTACACAGAGTCCAGGTCCACAGAGTCCAGGTACACAGAGTCCAGGTCCACAGAGTCCAGGTACACAGAGTCCAGGTCCACAGAGTCCAGGTACACAGAGTCCAGGTCCACAGAGTCCAGGTCCACAGAGTCCAGGTCCACAGAGTCCAGGTACACAGAGTCCAGGTAACCCCTCCTCAGTGATGAAGGAGCAGTGGCTGCAGTGATGCACCGGGGAGCAGCTGGGGGTTCAGTGCCTTGCTCATGGACACTACGACTCGCAACTAATGGGGAGAGCGGGGATCGAACCGACGACCTTGAGGTTGCAGGACGACCCCCTGACCCCCTCAGCTGCAGCCGCCCAGCTGTGTGTGTGTGTGTGTGTGTGTGTGGTCACATGACTCGCCACGCTCTCACCTGGAGGTCGAAGAACTTGCTGTAGCGCCGGTAGATGCTCTCCGTGCCGCCATCGCTCCACGACACTCTGATGATGTAGACCTGCGGGAACAAAGAAGAGTCGACGGTTCAAATCCCCGCTGACGAACGGGGACGTCTCATTGGTTCATTTCCCAGTTCCTCTGAATCACTTCCTGCAGAGGAGGAAGTCGTCCTCCTCCTGCACAGCTGCAGCGGATATGAAAAGACGCCGCGTCAGCAGAATCGTCAAACTCTGTGAGACGAGTTGCCGTGGCGACCGATGCAATAAAGACCGGAGCGGCGATTTGAAACAACGTCAGTGAGACTACAGAGCGGCGTGGAGGCGGGTTCTAGAGGGAGGGGGAGGCCCTGGTGGGTCTGGCCCCGCCCCCTCAGTCAGATACCACCGTGGAGCCATGTGGGGGGGGGGGGGGGGTCGTCTCTTGGTGGAGAACCTTCATGTAGAGAAGAGTCCTTCACTCTGCTCCAGTCTGTAAGAATAATGACCCTGAGACAGACGGGGAGCTCACAGGCCCCCCCCCCCCCCGGTGGACGGTCTGTTGGTCCGTTCCTCCGGCTTCATGTTCAACTGTGCATGAAGCCGCCATCTGCAACCGGGCCGAGAACACGGGACCGGCAGGACCCCCCGCCGAGGCCCCCCCCCCCCTCTCTCTCTCTCTCTCCTCTCTCTCTCTCTCTGCTGGCCCTTCGGACCGCATGACGACACGCGAACCGTCTGCACCAGAACCATGAACGCCCCGCGGTTTGAGAACTGGCAGAGAGAGAAACACAGAGAGAGAGAGAGAGGGGGAGGGAGAGAGAGAGAGAGAGAGAGGGGGAGGGAGAGAGAAACACAGAGAGAGAGAGAGAGAGAGGGGGAGGGAGAGAGAAACACAGAGAGAGAGAGAGAGGGGGGGATGGAGAGAGAGACACAGAGAGAGAGAGAGGGGGAGGGAGAGAGAGACACAGAGAGAGAGAGAGAGGGGGAGGGAGAGAGAGACACAGAGAGAGAGAGAGAGAGAGAGAGAGAGACGGAGAGAGAGAGAGAGGAGAGAGAGAGAGACAGAGAGAGAGAGAGAGAGAGAGAGAGAGGGGGAAACACAGAGAGAGAGACACAGAGAGAGAGAGAGAGAGAGGGGGGGATGGAGAGAGAGACACAGAGAGAGAGAGAGAGAGGGGGAGGGAGAGAGAGACACAGAGAGAGAGAGAGAGGGGGAGGGAGAGAGAGACACAGAGAGAGAGAGAGGGGGGGATGGAGAGAGAGACACAGAGAGAGAGAGAGGGGGGGATGGAGAGAGAGCGTTGTCTTCCTGACATTCCCGTCTCCCACATCACTTTGCAGCAGCAGTGGGGGACGATCGTTGGAGCAGGAGGAATGACATCACATTCTCTCTCCCTCTCTCCCTCTCTCTCTCCCTCTCGCTCCCTCCCTCCCCCTCTTTCTCTCCCTGAGTAGATCTTCAATACATTTGTCTGAACACGGACTCGTCGGTTAAATGAAGTGAGACCCTGAACCCGGCGTGACGCCCGGTGCCACATGGCACCGGGTGGTTCTGTGAGGACCTCCGGAGATCTGTGGGGGGGGGGGGGGGTTGGACACCCCGTGTGACCTCTGGGGGTCAGTCCTGGACTGATCTGCCTTATTTAAATGTTCTGATGCCACACAAGAGGAAGAAGCGCAATGCAGGATTCTGATTGGACCGCAGGCTCTGGTCGAATATGACTCGACTCCCTCTCAGGGTTACACCAGACTAGACAGGTCAAAGGTCACATGAGCCACATCCCATCTGGAGGCTCTCTGACCTATTGGCTCTGAGCATGAAGTGTGAGGGGTTAGACCTCCCACACATAGCGACTCCATGACGTCATTCTTTACCATCAGCTCGCTCTCGGGAGGCCGTGGGGCGCGCGCGCTGTAACTTGACTCTCTTTGTTTTGACTCTCGAAACGGAGCGGAGTTGCACCGACAACCTCGGCGTGTTGCTGTGGGAATGAAGCGGGTCTTACGTAATGCTTGTTGGGGTTCCGCCGCTTCTGGACCTCTTGCACTAACACCTCTTGCACGGTGCGCCGCGGCATGACGTCACTTCTTCACGGCGCCGTTCAACACGGTCAGCAGCCCCGCTGGAGAAAGTTAGCCCCCGGCGACGCGCCGCTCAGCTCCGCGGACCCTGAACGCAACAAAAACTCTTTCCCCCCGTACCGCTGAGCTCCGCGGACCCTGAACGCAACAAAAACTATTTTTCTTTCCGTTCCGCCGACCACGCGTAAAACGTCCCGTCGTGCGCGGCTCGGAGTGAAGAGTCGGTCCTCGGTTCTTCCTCCTCCTCCTCCTCCTCCTTTCCGGTGCCTTGTCCCACTGACGGCTCCAGACCAAACTCCCAGCCTATCCCAGCTCGCCCACTCCCACTCGGGCCACTAGGGGGCGCCAGTGAGGTCCGCGGACCGGCCCTCCGGCGGCAGGGCGGCCCGCGGGGCCGCGGGTTCGATTGCTTCAAGCTTAAAGCTGCAGCGACGTGCCCGCGCTTGGGCACCTCAACCATTACGTTTTACTTCATTACATTACTTTAAATTACATTACATCACACTTCATTAAATTACTTTACACTTCAAACCTTACAACATGCACAGATTTAAAGAGTGAAACATTATTTGATACTGAAGATAATTGTGTTATCAAATCTCGCTCAAGGGCACTTGAGGCAAGGCACCTTATTTAGTTATTAACTCATTTTACTAAAGATATACACCCATCTGTTGATTCTTTGAGAGCATTCTCATTAACTCACGTTACACAATATATATATATATATATATATATATATAATTCTTTAAGAGGATATATTAACTCATGTTACTATATAAATATACATATATATTAATAATAATAATAATTATTATTATTATATATATATATATATATTAACTCATGTTACAATATTTATATATATATATATATATATATATATATATAATATTCACACCCATCTGTTGATTCTTTCAGATCATTCTTCTTAACTCCTTTAACTTCCTCCTTTGTGCTGTTTGTTGCACCTGAAGTTGCTCAATGTGTCGAAAGGTTTCATGATAATTGGGCAAAACATCTGTTGACTGTAAATATGTCTTCTTTGATAATGTGCTCATATGTACTCAGTATTGTTTGTGCATGGTCATGACCTGATGAGGAATGCGACACACTGGAACACGTGACGTCACCATGCGTTCATATGGTTAATATCTATAGTCATGAGATGATTAAAGCTGGGTGAGTTCATGAATGTCCTCTGGTTCCAGTCAAGTGTCAGGAGGGAGAAGTTATTAATATCTCAGAGTTATGTGGACATTATTAGTTTCAGATTTAACTCAAAGTTTATACTTTCATATCAAATACAGGTCAAACAAATAAAAAAGAGCTGGTGACCAAGTTTGAGATGTGTTGTCAGACAGCTCCATCTGGTGGTGAGTTGTACTCATTACATGTTTAGTGTATTTGTGGCAGTTCTGCCAACCTGCCAAAAACAGACCAGCTATGACGTCATTTAACTCTCAATTTAAATCCTACATTTTACTTCCTGCTGGTGTATTATGAATATAAACATTAATCAGTTCAGATCACTGACACAACTGAGACTATTTAAAGCTGAGGTCTGGTTATTGAAATCAGAATCAGTTCCCGAGAAATATTTCAAATATATAATAATTGCACTTTTGGAGGTATTGGTCTCAATAGTCATCAGTTGGGAAAGTTTATGATGATATATACTTACATGTTTATCCTATTCCACGTATTGTCCTATTATATTATTCGTAGTATATACTATAAACAAGAGATCTCCAAACTTTCTTTCCTTTATATACAATATATAATATATAAATATATAATATAAAAATTATATAATTATATATATATAATATATATAATAATATAATTATATTATATATATAATATATATAATTAGATATGATATATATTATATAATTATATATATAATAAATATATAATTATAATAAAATTATAATAATTGGTGAGCAGGATGAGGACTAATGATGTTTACTCATCACTCCAGAGCCTCATCAACTCAACTCAACTCCCACACACACACACACACACGCACACGCACACACACACACACAAACAGTTTGACCCACGTCTTTGTTCTGTCAGGGCGCTGCAGTGTGTGGTTGTGTGTTTGTGAGTGTGTGTGTGTGTGTGTGTGTGCGTGTGTGAGTGTTTGTGTGTGTGTGTTTCGTTACCCGGAAACAGCCTTTGAAGCAGCTCGCGGTGTTAAAGGCTCAGCGTCTCCAACACCTTCACTGATCCTTCTAAATCCTCCTCCTCCTCCTCCTCCACTATACATTACAGGAATGTACTGCGGTACCACAAGTGGCCACAGGGGGCGCAGCTAACTCACCCAACTCTTCTTCATCTGCATTTCTGTTGGAGCCCAATCAGCCTGGACATTCAGGATGTGAGGAAGCACTGAGCTGATCTGCCCGGTAACAGAGGAGAGAGATCATGCGGGCTGCGTGGCACGGGGGTCCGTCGGCCTCGCCAGATGTTTGGGTTCTTGTGGCCGAGGCCTCCAGTCTATGATGTCACTTCCTGTCATCTCTTTGGAGCCGCCCCTAAGGTCGGCCATCGTTTACTTGTAACTTCACGAGAGTTAAAGAAGTTGAATAGAATTTAAAATGATATTTTTCGGGACTAAAGATTACGTTACTCACATTTCGTGAGATTGATATTTGGGATTACCTCAAATGTAAAGTTTGTAGCATCGTCATCCACATATCTTTTATTTCTCATGCCCAATACCCAATATATATACTAGGGCTGTCAGCGTTAACGCGTTAATCTATGCGATTAATTTGGCCGCGTTAAAGCACTAAAATATTTTAACGCAATTAACGCAACTTTTTTTTCTTTTTTTTCTTCTTTTTTTTAAAACCGCGGCAGTACGGTTTGACACTGTTTCCGTTTTTAAAACAATTATTTCTCCGCGAAAATAAGGATCATAAATCAGTTTAACTCGTGGATGAATCAGTCAGGTTTCCTCCTGCTCCTCCTTCCTCCCGTCTCCCCCTCTGATACACAGAGGAACAGAGGGCGACGTGTCGGGTGACGCGGCGCGGAAAGAACTCGTCACACGAAACCTTCAACGTGATTGGTCAATCCGTTTGTCTGTCAACATTTCGGGAAAAAAACAACCAATGAACACTCAGTAAATCACAAAGGACCTCCCACCTCACGGGTGAGGCTCTATAGCAGCCTGTCAGTCAGAGAGCAGAGAACACGGCACCAGGACAACTGAGCCTCATTGAATAGAGCTGAGATTGTTCTGGAATGTTTGATGTATAACACGTGGGTATGTGTCATATGTAAACGCCTTTAAAAGGTGAATTTAATTTATTTTGTAAAATGTATAAAATGCCCCCAGCCTCCAGAGGGTGAACGTGACATATGTGAATGTCAGTCAGTTACCAAGGCCACTGGTTCTGCTGTTCAGTGGTAAAGATGACAGGACCAATGGGGTCTCAATATACTTCTTTTTTTTTTACTAATCTGATGTTTCACTGAAGAAACAATTTATCATCCACGATATTAAATACCTCGCTGGCACTTTATATGTAGGAGCCTCTTTGAAAACACAGCTCTGTGTGAAGTTTTGTCTTTAAAAAGAAGGAAAACACTTTTAAGCGCGATTAATCGCGATTAAGCGCGATTAATCGCGATTAATTAATCGCAATTTCAAAATGTGCGATTAATTAGTTAATTTTTTTTAATCGATTGACAGCCCTAATATATACACTACCATTCAAAAGTTTGGGATCACCCAGACAATTTCGTGTCTTCCATGAAAAATCACACTTTTATTTATCAAATGAATATAAAATATAGTCAAGACATTGACAAGGTTAGAAATAATGATTACTATTTGAAATATTAATTTTGTTCTACAAACTTCAAGCTCAAAGGAAGGCCAGTTGTATTGCTTATATCACCAGCATAACCGTTTTCAGCTGTGCTAACATAATTGCACGGGTTTTCTAATCATCCATTAGTCTTCTAAGGCGATTAGCAAACACAATGTACCATTAGAACACTGGAGTGATCGTTGCTGTAAAAGGGCCTCTATACACCTCTGGAGATATTTCATTAGAAACCAGACACTTCCACCTAGAATAGTCATTTACCACATTAACAATGTAGAGAGTGTATTTCTGATTAATTTAATGTTATCTTTATTGAAAAAAACAATGCTTTTCTTTGAAAATAGTCATTTCTAAGTGATCCCAAACTTTTGAACGGTAGTGTATATATATATATTTATATATGTGTATATATATACACATATATAAGTATATATACAAAAATATATACATTTATTTATTTATACATTTATTTAAGCATTTATTTATTCCTATATTTATTCATGCATTTATTTATTCATACATTTATTTAAGCATGCATTTATTTATTCCTATATTTATTCATGCATTTATTTATTTATACATTTATTTAAGCATTTATTCATTTATTCCTATATTTATTCATGCATTTATTTATTTCTACTTAGACATTTTAAGTCCTCCATATTATACGAGGTGGTGAGTCCATCGTTAATTGAAGGGGAGACGAGTCCTCTGTCCCGAGTGGTGTACACAGACTGCTGTGGAGGACACCCCTCTGGCTGTGGGAACATGGTAGAGTCCGCTCCACGGACCAGTCTATTGATTGGGCTGCAGGTCTTTACGGTGCCTTTGCTTTGGGCCTGTTGACTATAAGAACCGGATCAGAGATCCTTCCCGCTGTCGATGCTCATATTGACCTTTCAGAAACACACCTGTTTATCTCTTTATTGACTTGTTGTTGCTCCACTGAACGTTACAGACTGAGTTATGACAACAAGCTGCTCCAAGGAATGTGAACCAATATCCATCTGAACAACTTTATGACCAACAGCGTGGACCGGTTCACTTTAATCTCTTTTTATTGCACATTACACAGTAAACAATCACAGCTCGTTATAAATGATGTCTTTCCATAAATCATAATGCACTGTATTAACCAGTAATCCTTCAGCACACTATCTATATATATATATTGCCATGCATCTTGAATTAGCATTATTACAATGCATTATTGCCATGCATTATTACAATGCATTATTATCATGCATTATCATCATGCATTATTATCATGCATTATTACAATGCATTATCATCATGCATTATTACAATGCATTATCATCATGCATTATTATCATGCATTATTACAATGCATTATTACAATGCATTATCATCATGCATTATTATCATGCATTATTACAATGCATTATCATCGTGCATTATTACAATGCATTATCATCATGCATTAATACAATGCATTATCATCATGCATTATTACAATGCATTATCATCATGCATTATTATCATGCATTATTACAATGCATTATTACAATGCATTATCATCATGCATTATTATCATGCATTATCATCATGCATTATTATCATGCATTATTACAATGCATTATTATCATGCATTATTACAATGCATTATTACAATGCACTATCATCATGCATTATTACAATGCATTATCATCATTCAATTCAATTCAGTTTATTTGTATAGCCCAATTTCACAAATTACAAATTTGTCTCGGAGTGCTTTACAATCTGTACACATAGACATCCCTGCCCCAAAACCTCACATCGGACCAGGAAAAACTCCCAAATAACCCTTCAGGGGAAAAGGGAAGAAACCTGCAGGAGAGCAACAGAGGAGGATCCCTCTCCTAGGATGGACAGATGCAATAGATGTAATGTGTACAGAAGGACAGATTTAGAGTTAAAATACATTCAATGAATATGACAGTGTATGAATAGTTCATAGTAGGCATATTCACGATGGAGACCTCCACGATCCATCAGGCAGATGGCGGTGGGGAGGAGGAGTGGCGGAGTCTCAACAGGACAGTGGCGTAGTCATGAGCAGGAATTCCACGACCCAGACGATCCATCAGGCAGATGGGATCTATGCCGTCTCATAGGGTCCGATGACCCCATGAGACGAAAGTCAAGGACTTCCGGGAGAAAGCAGAGTTAGTAACGTGTGATTGAGAGATGAAAATTCATCCTTAAGGAGAGTCAAAAAGAGGAGATAGGTACTCAGAGCTTCCTAAAACGTCCCCGGCAGCTATAAGCCTATAGCAGCATATCAAGGGCTGGACCAGGTGAACCTGATTCAGCCCTAACTATAAGCTCTGTCAAAGAGGAAGGTCTTAAGTCTACTCTTAAACGAGGTGACTGTGTCTGCCTCCCGGACTGAAATTGGAAGCTGGTTCCATAAAGAGGAGCTTGATAACTAAAGGCTCTGGCTCCCATTCTACTTTTTAAGACTCTAGGAACTACAAGTAGTCCCGCATTTAGTGAGCGTAGCTCTCTAGTGGGGCAATATGGTACGACAAGCTCCTTAAGATATGATGGAGCATCACCAATCAAGGCTTTGTAGGTTAAGAGAAGAATTTTAAAAGTGATTCTTGATTTTACTGGGAGCCAGTGCAGAGCAGCTAGTGCAGGAGTGATGTGATCTCTTTTCTTAGTTTTAGTGAGAACACGAGCTGCAGCATTCTGGATCAACTGGAGGACCTAAGAGATTTATTAGAGCAGCCTGCTAATAAGGAGTTGTAGTTATCCAGTCTCAATGTAACGACGTGAACCAATTTTCTGCATCTTTTGAGACAAGATGTGCCTGATTTTTGAAATATTACGTAGATGAAAGAATGCAGTCCTTGAGATTTGCTTTACGTGGGAGTTAAAGGACAAGTCGATCAAAGATAACGCCAAGATTCTTTACAGTGGTGTTGGATGCCAGGGCAATGCCGTCTACAGAATCCACATCACCAGATAATTGATCTCTGAGGTGCTCAGGGCGATTAAAATTACTTGGTTTTGTCTGAGTTTAACATCAAGAAGTTGCAGGTCATCCATGTTTTTATGTCTTTAAGACATGCTTGAATTTTACAGAGTTGGTTGCTCTCCTCTGGTTTTATCGATAAATATAGTTGAGTGTCATCCGCATAACAATGAAAGTTTATGGAGTGTTTCCTGATAATATTGCCCAAAGGAAGCATGTATAAGGTAAATAAAATTGGTCCAAGCACAGAACCTTGTGGAACTCCGTGATTAACGTTGGTGGTTATCGAGGCGTCATCGTTTACAAATACAAACTGAGATCGATCTGATAAATAGGATTTAAACCAAATTAGTGCCGTGCCTGAAATGCCAATCGACTGCTCCAGTCTCTGTAACAGGATGTCATGGTCAATGGTGTCGAATGCAGCACTAAGGTCTAACAAGACCAGGACAGAGAGAGTCCTTTATCTGCTGCCATTAAGAGGTCATTTGTAATTTTCACCAGTGCCGTCTCGGTGCTGTGGTGTTTTCTAAATCCTGATTGAAATTTCTCAAATAAACTATTATGATGTAGAAAGTCGACAACTGATTTGCGACCACTTTCTCAAGGATCTTGGAGAGGAAGGGAGGTTAGAGATCGGTCTGTAGTTAGCCAACACCTCTGGATCCAGAGTGGGCTTCTTCAGGAGAGGTTTAATAACAGCCACCTTGAAGGAGTGTGGTACGTGGCCTGTTAGCAGAGACACATTGATAATATCTAATAGAGAGCCGCCAATTAAAGGCAAAACGTCTTTAAGCAGCCTCGTCGGGATGGGGTCCAAGAGACAGGTAGACGTGTTCGAAGTAGAAACCATTGAAAAGCATTGGTCACGGTTGATAGGAGGAAATCCTCCAAATATACACCAGGGCATACAGCGGTTTCCAAGGCCATTCCACTTGAGGACAGATTGGCACTGGTTATGGGCAAGAGATTATTAATCTTGTCCCTAATAGTTAAAATCTTTTCATTAAAGAAGTTCATAAAGTCATTACCACTAAGGTTTATAGGAATGCTCGGCTCCACAGAGCTGTGACTTCTGTCAGCCTGGCTACAGTGCTGAAGAGAAACCTGGGGTTGTTTTATTTGTTTCTATTACTGATGAGTAATAGGCTGCTCTGGCATTACGGAGGGCCTTCTTATATGTTTTAAGACTATCTCGCCAAACTAAGCGGGATTCTTCGAGATTAGTTGAGCCATATGCTCAAGCTTTCGTGACGGTTGCTTCAGTTTGCGGGTCTGAGGGTTATACCAGGGAGCAAACCTCCTCTTCCTCACTGTCTTCTTCTTCAGAGGATCTATCGAGTCCAGTGTCATTCTCAGAGAGCCTATGGCACTGTCAACAAGATGATCAATCTGGGACGGACTAAAGTTAGACCAGGAGTCCTCTGTTATATTGAGACGTGGTATCGAATCAAATACAGAAGGAATCGCTTTAAATTTAGCTACAGCACTATCAGTTAGACATCTAGTGTAGAAACTTTTGACTAACGGAGTACACTCCGTAGTATAAATTCAAAAGTTATGAGGTTGTGGTCTGACAGAAGAGGATTCTGTGGAAGACGTTCAAATGCTCAATGTCAACGCCATAAGTAAGAACAAGATCAAGCGTGTGGCCAAAGCTGTGAGTGGGTTTCTGTACTCTGACAGAAGCCAATCGAGTCCAACAAGGAGATGAATGCAGCACTAAGGCAATCATTATCAACATCCACATGGATATTAAAATCTCCAACAGTAATAACTTTATCGGTTTTAAGAACCAAACTTGATATAAATTCTGAGAATTCAGATATAAACTCTGAATATGGACCTGGTGGCGGTACAGAATCACAAATCGAATTGGCTGTAGTGTTTTCCAGGTTGGATGTGAAAGACTAAGAACAAGGCTTTCAAATGAGGTGTAGTGTAATTTTGGTTGAGGATTAATTAATAGGCTCGATTCAAAGATGGCTGCTACTCCACCTCCTCGACCGTGCCTCGAGGAATGTGAGTATTAATATGACTTGGAGGAGTCGATTCATTCAGGCAGACATATTCTTCATGGCTCAGCCAGGTTTCAGTTAGGCAACATAAATCAATGTGATTATCTGATATTAAATCATTCAGTAACACAGCTTTAGATGACAGAGATCGAATATTTAGGAGACCACATTTAATAGACCTATTTTGTTGCACTGCTGAAATAATTGTGTTAACTTGTATAAGGTTATTGTGTACGACCTCTTCTGCTTACTTTTGATTTATTTAATTGAAGTGGCCGTGGGACAGACACAGTCTCTACTCTAAAGTCAAGGGTGGGTAACTGCTCGAATGGAAGAGCAGAGAAGGGTGTTAAACTACAACTCTGCTCCGGTTCCTGATCTGAACCCTGGGTTGTCATAGATTAAGTCCGTGATCAACTTGGTCATATTCGCAGAAATGAGGCGCCTCCGTCCAACGTGGGATGGATGCCGTCTCTCCTCATCAGATCAGGTTTTCCCAGAAAGTCTTCCAGTTGTCTACGAGCCCACATTATTCGCTGGGCACCACCTCGACAGCCAGCGTTGAAAGACGGCATTCGCTATACAATTCGTCTGTCTGCAAATTTGGGAGAGGGCCAGAGAAAATTACAGTGTCCGACAACGTCTTGGCATAAGCACACACCGATTCCACATTAATTTTAGTGAGTTCCGAGCGGGCTCGGCGTCATTACCACCGCGTGTATTACAATCTGACTGTATCTCCGCTTATCCTTAGCCAGCAGCTTCAAACAAGACTCCACGTCGCCCGCTCTGGCCCCCGGGAGGCACACGACTCTGGTCCGTGGCTTCGCTATTTTCACGTTCCTGACTATAGAGCTCCCGATAACCAGGGTGTGTTCCTCAGCGGGTGTGTCGCTGAGCAGGGAAAACTGGTTCGAAACGTGAAGTGGTTGGTGCACAGCGGGCTTCTGTGTAGACTTACTACTCCTGCGAACAGTTACCCAACCACCCGGCTGCACGGTTACCGCCGGGGCACAGCTAACAGCATTATTACAATGCACTATCATCATGCATTATTATCATGCATTATTACAATGCATTATTACAATGCACTATCATCATGCATTATTACAATGCATTATCATCATGCATTATCATCATGCATTATAACAATGCACTATCATCATGCATTATTACAATGCATTATCATCATGCATTATCATCATGCATTATAACAATGCACTATCATCATGCATTATTACAATGCATTATCATCATGCATTATCATAATGCATTATTACAATGCACTATCATCATGCATTATTACAATGCATTATCATCATGCATTATCATCATGCATTATTACAATGCATTATCATCATGCATTATTAAAATGCATTATCATCATGCATTATTAAAATGCAGTATCATCCTGCATTATTATCATGCATTATTAAAATGCATTATCATCATGCATTATGAAAATGCATTATCATCATGCATTATTATCATGAGCCTCTATGAGTCCACCATCTATTAGGAGATAATTAGCTTTGAAGGCCTCACACAATGCCATGGAAGTCATCAGCGGTATTAATGTCACCCCCACATGGAGGAATGCAGTACTGCATGTGGGTGTGTGTGTGTGTGTGTGTGTGTGGGTGGGGGGGGGTGAGAGCCTGATCTGTGCAGTGTGCATGGGGTGAAATAACCAATACGTAAATTCGGATGTCTTCAAGGTTCCAGAGCAAAGCTTCAGGGAAGCTGCTGCATGCTGTGAGGGTCTGAAAATCCCCGTCTAACATGTGGCACTGGTCATACATGTGGCACTGGTCATACATGTGGCACTGGTTGTAACTGCCATGAATGTTATTTATGTCATTTGTAGTAAGTTTGGTTGAATATATTATTTGTACAACTCGTTTATTGAATGTTGGTTTGTTTTTGTTTTATATTTGGTGGGAACTGTTTGCGTGTCCTGTGTTGCGCTGGGACGCATTTGATTGCAACAATCGCAGGTGAACAAGTAAGTGAAGCTAGGAAGAGTAAGTAAGTGAAGCAAGTAAGAGAAGCTAGAAGTGCAAGTAAGTGAAGCTAGGAAGAGTAAGTAAGTGAAGCAAGTAAGAGAAGCTAGGAAGTGCAAGTAAGTGAAGCTAGGAAGTGCAAGTAAGAGAAGAATACATGTCTAAAGTGGACCCATTCCCTCGTGGTTTATGTGCAGCCAGTGAGTTCGACGGTGGATTGAAGGTGGATGGCGAAGTGCGCCCGCATCCAATAAACATCTGTCAGTAAAGAAAAAGAACAACGGTGGCGTCTAATTCCTGGAGGGAGTGATAGTCGAACTCAAGCCTGCTGATTCCCCGGACCTGCTCGTGCAAGACAGCTCGTCAAGACGGAGTCACAGCCACTGTTAAAGGACACACCAGTTCATCCATTTTTCATGAAGACGTCCGTAAGTCAGGCACTTAAGTGTGTGTTCTGAAAGGTGACACGGATTGAAAAAAGTACAATGGACTACGAAGGGCTGTGTGTAGCCAAATAACATAACAGTGTTTAGCAAGATATTAAGAGTCATTAATGCAAGATATTTAGTGATATTGATCATTAATTATTTCATTATAAATAGTTAATTGATTTCCTTAAGAAAAGTGAATTTTTCGTTTATGTGCATTTAAGAAAGCTGCCATTTGAAGTGAAGTTTGAAATTCTGTATTTTATTTGAAGGGTTAATTTGAAAGACAGTAACCTAACATGGCATATCCTATTCTCTTGAGTATGTTTGGAAAATGTGTATTGTAAACTGCACTGCAACTTAAGACAACTTGATTGTGTACAGGCTATCTTCAAATAATTTAAAATGTCACAAATGAGTGAAGAGAGTCAATATAAAGGATCACTTGTAGAACAAGTAGCAGAGGCAGAGCAGAGAGATGACTCTAGCGTTGTACAACAAGCAGAACAGTTTGAAGAGCCTCGACGAAGTGATAGAGCCCGTACATTAACAGAAAAAGGGAAAGAATTGCAGAAAGAAAAAACAAAAGAGCTTCTACTTCACTTTGACAATATCTACGAGCGCTGGAAGGCCTTAACTAAGTTGGCTAAAAAATCTGTTGTCAAACAAAATCCTAGCAACATCCTACAAGATCACATCAGCACTATTGAAAGAGAATCATCTGAACTGAATATTGTTTATGAAGATTATCGAAGGATCGACAGCCCACCTCATGAGATGCGCCGGAAGCTGGATAAATGTATATCAGTCACAAAGATTGTTGTACACAATGCACAGTCTCAAATTCAAGGAACAAAGGAGGAACTGATTTGGCCTGATGCAAGCTCTGTATTCGCATCTACAATGTCCAGTGTTTCATCTCCGGACTCAAAGTGCTCTAAGGCTACTTCCATTCGCTCTAACGTTTCCTCCGTTAAAAGACAAGAAGCCGCTGCGGAGTATGCAGCTACCAGAGCTGTATTGAAGATTATGGCCGAGCAAGACTGCCAGCAAGAGAAACTGCAAAGACTTGAAGTTGAGGACAAGCAGATAGTTGCAGACCAAGAAGCAGCTGCATTATCTCGCCGTCTTCAAGGCGAAAGAGAAGAGACTGAACGTAGGATAGAAAAGGAGACAAAAGAAGCTTCTCTCTTAAAGAAACAGCAGGAAGAGAATGCTGCAAGAAAAGGTTCTGTAGAAGAGTTGAAAAGAGAGCTTGGACGTTTAGAGGAGCAAAAAAGACTGGATGCAGCCAGAGCAAGGCTTCAAGTCTACGATGAAAATGAGTTTTATCCAGACCAAAGGCTTAGTCCACATAAGTATGAGCTGCCTAGGTTCGAGCAAGCAATTGACCAGGTGAATCCTGTGTTTCAGGACCCACAACCACTAAGAAGAGATGTGGCTCCAAGAAGTGTGCTTCAAAACGACACAGGAGAGCTTGTTAAAGTCCTGTCTGAGGCCATATCAGCAAATAGGCTTCCCATTCCAGAGCCTACAATCTTCAGTGGGGATCCACTCAAGTTTAATCATTGGAAGTCTTCATTTCAGACCCTAATTGAGAGAAAAATATTCCAACTGCAGAGAAAATCTTCTTCCTTCAGAAATATGTGGGAGGAGCAGCTAAAGAAGCAGTAGAAGGTTATTTCCTGATTGATTCAGAAGATTCATATCACGCAGCATGGAACGTGCTCAAGGAACGTTACGGCGAGCCTTTTGTGATTGCCAAGGCCTTCCGAGACAAACTACATGCATGGCCAAAATTAGCTCCGAAGGAAAGTGACGACTTAAGAAGATTTGTGGACTTTCTACGTAGTTGTGATTTCGCTATTGCTCACAATGAGAGTTTAAAAGTTCTTAATGATGCTATTGAGAACCAAAACTAACTGCCAAACTACCCGACTGGTTAAGTACCAGATGGAACCGAAGGGCCACACAATACCAACTGGAACACAGAAGGTTCCCAAGCTTTAATTATTTTGTGACGTTCCTGTCAATGGAAGCTAGTATTGCGTGCAACCCTATAACATCTTACAACGCATTACGACAAAGCGAACCTGATAAAGCAAAGATCAAGAATCAAACCCTTTGTCTTACAAGAACCAAACTGTAGGTGCCAAGATCTTCACAACCAACACCAGTGAAAGAAACATAGTCACATGCGTGTTATGTAAGAAATTAGGACACAGTCTACACAAGTGCCACAGATTCAATGAAAGGACTGTCGCTGACAGAGTCAAGTTCATTCAGAGTGAGAGACTGTGCTTCGGATGTTTAAAGCCTGGACATCAATCCAAGAGCTGCAGTAGCCGGATGATCTGCGACACCTGTTCAAAAAGTCATCCCACATGCCTACACGAAGATCGCTCAAAACAAGAACAAGAACCAAAGAGAGAGCTATCTAAATACACAAGTTATGGCAAGGAAAGAAAGCTACAGCCAACACAACTGCAAGACGTTGTCAAGGAAACCACATCAAACAGAGTTGTGCAAGATGGTAATACTCCACAGACATCAGCGATTGTACCTGTCTATGTGTCAACGCAAGATGACCCAAGTAAAGAAGTTCTTGTCTATGCTCTGCTAGATTCACAAAGCGATTCTTCCTTCATTCTCGAAGAAGTGGCAAACGTTCTAGATACGAACACAGAACAAGTGAAGCTGAAACTATCTACCATGTCGTCAAAAAGTACAATTGTACTCTGTAAAAGACTCAAAGACCTACAAATAAGAGGGATATTCTCCTCCAAGAAGATCACAGTGCCAACAATGTACACTCGTGAATTTATCCCTGCTAATCGGACACACATTCCAACTTCAGAGACCGCTAAAGCATGGCCTCATTTGGAGCATCTTGCAGAACACATTGCGCCGCAAATGGAGTGTGAAATTGGTCTGCTCATCGGATACAATTGCCCACAAGCCCTAATGCCTAAAGAAGTCGTATGTGGGGAAGAAAACCAACCCTTTGCTCAGAAAACCGATCTAGGTTGGAGTATCGTAAGTTATGGTGACCAAGAAGAGCACTACAGTGACGCAATTGGAGTAAGTCACCGCATCATTGTAAGGAAAGTGACACCTGAACCCAAATCAACAATCAAGCTCAAAAGTGAGGTTCACTTTGTTTGCAAGACTCAGATCAAGGAAATGATCAGTCCAGAGGATGTAATTAAGGTGCTAGAATCTGACTTTAGTGAAAGAGTTGAAGAAGATGCAACAGTCTCTCAGGAAGATCTTCACTTCTTGACTAAACTGAGAGATGAAATCAAACAAAAACAAGATGGACATTATGAAATGCCCTTACCTTTCAAAAGGACAAACCAAATCTACCGAATAATAAGTCATGTGCTATTCAGCGTCTAAAAGGTTTGGAACGAAAGCTCAAGAGAGACCAGAAATACTGCTCAGACTACATGCACTTCATGAAAGATATCATTGCTCGTGGTGATGCAGAGAAGGTTCCCGAAGAAGAACTCAACAATCAACCAGCCTGGTATATTCCCCATCATGGAGTATACCACCCTCACAAGCCTGGGAAGATACGAGTGGTCTTTGATTGCTCAGCAAGATTCCAAGACACGTCATTGAATGACCACCTTCTTACTGGGCCTGAGCTCACAAACACCCTGGTGGGAGTTCTCTGTAGGTTTCGCAAGGGCCCGATCGCTATTATGTGTGATGTTGAGTGGATGTTCCATCAGTTTCATGTAAGGCCGGAAGACCAAGATTACCTGAGGTTCCTATGGTGGGAGAATGGTGACCTGGCGTCTCCGCCATCAACTTTCCGGATGAAAGTCCATCTGTTTGGGGCAGCCTCCTCACCCGGCTGTGCCAATTTTGGTCTTAAACATCTAGCAATTGAAGGTCAAGATCAATTCAACCAAAATGCTGTCAAATTCATTCAAAGGAATTTCTATGTTGACGATGGACTAGTGAGTGTAACGTCTGATGCTGAGGCAATTCAACTCGTCAAGGAAGCAAGAGGTCTTCGCAGCAAAGGCAAGCTAAGACTACACAAGTTCATCTCCAACAGCAAGAATGTATTGAATTCAATACCAAAGGAAGAGTGTGCTGAAAGTGTCAAAGACCTTGATATGGCTTTGGGAGAGCCACTCATGGAAGAGCTCTCGGTGTTCAATGGTGCGTGTCCTCTGATGACTTTCAGTTCAGAGTTACAGTTAAGGAACACCCATTGACCAGAAGAGGAGTACTATCAACAGTTGCTTCCATCTTCGACCCATTAGGGTTTGTAGCCCCTTTTATTCTCCTTGGTAAGCAGATATTGCAACAACTTTGTCGAGACAAGGCCGGTTGGGATGAGCCACTCACAGAGGAGCTCAAGACACGGTGGGAAGCGTGGCTACAAGATCTACAAAACTTGACTAAAGTAAGGATCAGAAGATGCTATCTCCCAGCAAATTCCATGGATGTCAAACAGTATGAGCTTCACCACTTCTCAGATGCCAGCGTCACAGGCTATGGGGAGTGCACTTATCTCAGAACAATCAACACTAAAGGGGATGTCCATTGTTCGTTAGTCATGGGGAAGGCACGTGTTGCCCCCACCAAAGTGACCACAATACCACGCCTTGAGTTATTTGCAGCAGTGGTAGCAGCAAGGACAAGTGTTATGCTCAGAAATGAGCTCGAAATAGATGGTCTTCAAGAGTACTTCTGGACAGACTCAAAGGTTGTCCTTGGATATATAAACAACGAAGCAAGACGGTTCCACGTTTTTGTGGCTAACAGAATCCAAAGAATCAAGTCCACTACAGATCCAAAGCAATGGCGATTTGTACGTTCTGAAGATAATCCTGCAGATCATGCTTCAAGAGGCCTGAAGGCAGATCAGCTTGTAGCTTCTACTTGGTTTAATGGGCCATGCTTTCTGTGGAAAAGGAGCTGCCTACAGAAGATGTCAAAGTGAGTGAGGTCGTTGACAATGATCCAGAACTTCGAAAGGTACACGTGCTCAACACCAAAGCAAAAGAAGAGAGGACATTGTTAGACCGTCTGACAAGGTTTTCTGACTGGGACAGAGCTGTCAAAGCTATTGCTCGTCTTAAACGCCATGCTAAGCAAATGAAAGGCTTCAAACCAAAAACAAATGAAGCCACAAGTGTTGAAGAAAGACAAGAAGCAGAGCTTTTCATCATCAAATTGGTTCAAACTGAAGCATTCAGCAGTGAAATCAAATGTTTAAAGCAATGCAAGGAAGTAAAACCCAAAGACAAAACAAACAAGCTACACGAACTAAGTCCCTTTGTCGATGAGTATGGTGTGCTCAGGGTTGGAGGACGTTTGACAAGATCTGCCCTTCACCCACATGTCAAGCATCCTGCCATCGTACCTAAGGCAAGTCATGTGTCTTCCTTACTCATCAAGTATTACCATGAAAAGGTGCATCATCAAGGAAGAGGAATGACCGTCAATGAATTGCGATCCAATGGAATATGGGTTACAGGATGCAGCAGCGCAGTTGCCTCTCACATTTACAAATGCACAACATGCAGAAAGTATAGAAGGAACACACAGGATCCAAAGATGGCAGACTTGCCAGAAGAAAGACTGGAAATGACCCCTCCATTCACGTATTGTGGCATTGATTGCTTCGGACCATTCTATGTAAAAGAAGCAAGAAAGGAACTGAAAAGATATGGTCTTCTTTTCACTTGTATGTGCTCCAGAGCTATACATATTGAAATGCTTGATGATCTCACTACAGATGCTTTCATCAATGCATTGCGTGCATTCATCGCAATACGTGGAAACGTAAGACAGTTGAGATGTGACCAAGGCACCAACTTTGTTGGTGCAAAAAGAGAGTTCATGAATGCAATGAAGGACCTGGATCATGAACAGGTAAAGAAACATGGATGTGAGTTTGTAATGAACTTTCCATCATCAAGTCACATGGGAGGTGTATGGGAGAGACACATTAGAACCATCAGAAGCGTTCTAACAGCGATCCTTGACCAATCTGCTAAAAGACTTGACAGTGCATCACTCAGAACCTTTCTGTATGAAGTGATGGCTATTGTAAATAGCAGACCTTCGACAACAGAGCACTTAAATGATCCAACAAGCCTTGAACCTCTCACACCTAACCATATCCTCATGATGAAGTCGAAGATAACAAGCCCCCCTCCTGGTCAATTTGTGAGTCAAGATCTTTACCTCGCAAGAGATGGCGCCAGGTACAGTTCTTGGCAAATGAATTCTGGACACGGTGGAAGAAGGAGTATCTCCTTAATCTTCAGCAAAGACCAATATGGCAAAAGGATAAGAGAAATACGAAGGTTAACGACATCGTCATCCTACAAGAAGAAGGCTCTCCACGAAATCAATGGAAATTAGCAAGAGTAGCACAGGTGTACCCTAGCACTGATGGAAGAGTCAGAAAGGTAAAACTGTTAATTAGTGACTCAACCTTAAATAGCCAGGAAAACGCACCACTAAGCCAGTCTATCTTGACAGGCCTGTACACAAGACCGTTTTACTGCTGGAAGCAGAATAAATGTCATGGTTATTTTTGTGAAGTGAAATCTCAAAGAATGTGATTTGGTGGGAGTGTAACTGCCATGAATGTTATTTATGTCATTTGTAGTAAGTTTGGTTGAATATATTATTTGTACAACTCGTTTATTGAATGTTGGTTTGTTTTTGTTTTATATTTGGTGGGAACTGTTTGCGTGTCCTGTGTTGCGCTGGGACGCATTTGATTGCAACAATCGCAGGTGAACAAGTAAGTGAAGCTAGGAAGAGTAAGTAAGTGAAGCAAGTAAGAGAAGCTAGGAAGTGCAAGTAAGAGAAGAATACATGTCTAAAGTGGACCCATTCCCTCGTGGTTTATGTGCAGCCAGTGAGTTCGACGGTGGATTGAAGGTGGATGGCGAAGTGCGCCCGCATCCAATAAACATCTGTCAGTAAAGAAAAAGAACAACGGTGGCGTCTAATTCCTGGAGGGAGTGATACTGGTCATACATGTGGCAGAGCGTCTCACTCTGTGATGCACGGCGGTGCGTTTGAGGTCACCGTGAAAGTGAAATGCTTTCATACTAATTCAAAAGCGGCTGCTCCCTGAATTACAGAGCAGCCAGCGAGGAGACCAGAGACTAGAGACCAGAGACCAGAGACCAGAGACCAGAGACCAGAGACCAGAGACCAGAGACCAGAGACCAGAGACCAGAGACTAGAGACTAGAGACTAGAGACCAGAGACTAGAGACCCAGAGACTAGGATTAGGCGGATGGAGCTTGTGGCTGTAACCAAGAAGACGAGGAAGGAATTAAGATAAGATAAGATAAGATTAGGGAGCAAGGAAGACAAATAAAAGATAAAGATAAGGGCAGAATAATAAGGGAGGGAGCGAGGGAAGGAAGTGAAGCCAGACAGAAGAGAGGAGCTGTAGCGAGCCTCCTGCATCCTAAGCATGTCGAGGAGAGAGGGTGAGGAGATGCTACAAGTGTTTGCTAGCAACAGTGTGCCGCAACACACACACACACACACACACACACACACACACACACACACACACACACACACACACACACACACACACACACACACACCTCGCCTCAGACCTGAACTCCATTCTAATTCTCCTCTCTGCAAAGAGCCGGGCTTTTGTGTCATATATATATATATATATATACACATATATGTGTATATATATATTAGGGCTGTCAGCGTTAACGCGTTAATCTATGCGATTAATTTGGCCGCATTAACGCACTAAAATATTTTAACGCAATTAACGCAACTTTGTTTACTTCCGGTGTTCGTTGAAGTTTTTACACTCAAACCGAGTGTCAAACCGCGGCAGTACGGTTTAACACTGTTTCCGTTTTTAAAACAATTATTTCTCCGCGAAAATAAGAAGCAGAAATGAGTTTAACTCGTGGATGAATCAGTCGGGTTTCCTCCTGCTCCTCCTTCCTCCCGTCTCCCCCTCTGAGACACAGAGGAACGGAGGGCGACGTCGGGGACGCGGCGCGGAAAGAACTCGTCACACGAAACCTTCAATGTGATTGGTCAATCCGTTTGTCTGTCAACATTTTGGGAAAAATCAACCAATGAACACTCAGTAAATCACAAAGGACCTCCCACCTCACAGGGGAGGCTCATTTAGCAGCCTGTCAGTCAGAGAGCAGAGAACAGGCACCAGGACAATGAGCCTCATTGAATAGAGCTGAGATTGTTCTGGAATGTTTGATGTATAACACGTGGGGGTGTGTCACATGCAAACGCCTTTAAAAGGTGAATTTTGTTGTTGTTGTAAAATGTATAAAATGCCCCCAGCCTCCAGAGGGTGAACGTGACATATGTGAATGTCAGTCAGTTACCAAGGCCACTGGTTCTGCTGTTCAGTGTTAAAGATGACAGGACCAATGGGGTCTCAATATACTTCTTTTTTTTAAACTAATCTGATGTTTCACTGAAGAAACAATTTATCATCCACGATATTAAATACCTCGCTGGCACTGTATATGTAGGAGCCTCTTTGAAAACACAGCTCTGTGTGAAGTTTGGTCTTTAAAAAGAAGATTTTTTTTTTTAAATCGCGATTAATGAATTTCAAAATGTGCGATTAATTAGTTAATTTTTTTAAATCGATTGACAGCCCTAGTATATATATATATGTGTATATATATATATGTGTATATATATATATCAGGTGAGCTGCTGCTGTTGGGAGGCTTTATCTCGTGGAGGTGAAGAGGATGAAGACGTTCTGTCCTCTTTTCATGACGGAGACGTGACTTTCCTTTTTTAATTGTGATATATTAACGAGCCTGTGAGGAGCTGAGGGCCGACCAGCTGGCATCGGGCCCTGATGTCACACTGAGGTCACACTCAGAGGGGTCTGAGTGATGATGTCACCGCGCCGCGTGTGAACTCACAGGAGCACAGCGGTACAACATTATTAATCTTGAGGTAATTTGGCAGAAACGTTGTAGAATGAGCCGATAACCGTCTACAGTTTTTTCCCCCATGGGTTTTGAAAAAAGTTTTTGAAAAATGTTGAACCCATTTAAAAAAAAAAAGAAAAGCCTCTTTGAAAATTGCTTAATAAAAAAAGGCATTTGGAAAAATGACATTTTGAAAGCTGATCCCAGGTCTGCTCTCCTCATGCTCCTTCCAACCTGCACTTCATTCACATGGATGGTTGTGGCATCTAATACAATATATAGTCATAGGTACATAAACTCAAGTCATACACCTTCTATAAAGCTACTAGATTTTATTATTTTCACATTTGGAGCTTTGATTGAGTTTCTTTTCCTTTAAAGACTATTATATCTAATGATGTTATCACCTTAAAACATGGGAACAATACGATGTTTCTGTTATTGTCTTCACAAATAGAACAACCTGTTGTATTGATGTGTGAGCAGAAGATCACCGTCGACTTCTCACTGGGAACATTTTGTTTCTCAAAGGCTTAAAAGCCGACAGATAGATCGGAGCGGAATATTTCGAGAGAGAAATGTTACTAATTATATGTCAACCCACAACGGTAAGCCAAAAAAAAAAGAAACATAAAAAAAAAAAGGTGGACAGGAGGAAGGTGAAGCTGAGCCTCATTGGACGGGAGGAAGGTGAAGCTGAGCCTCATTGGATGGGAGGAAGGTGAAGCTGAGCCTCATTGGACGGGAGGAAGGTGAAGCTGAGCCTCATTGGACAGGAGGAAAGCTGAGCCTCATGGACAGGACAGGAGGAAAGTGAGCCTGGACAGGAGGAAGGTGAAGCTGACATTGGATGGGAGGAAGTGAGGTGAGCCTCATTGGAGCGGGAGGCAACAATCTGAGCTACTGAGTTTTTACTCAAACGAGATCAGAAACAATAGACATCAAAGTCAAATCAATACTCACAACAATGACTATGTGCAGTATTCTCTCTCCTCCCTCTCCCTCCTCTCTCTCTCTCTCTCTCCTCTCTCTCCCCTCTCCCCTCCTCTCTCTCTCTCCTCCTCTCTCTCTCCTCTCCCCCTCCTCTCTCTCTCCTTGTCAGCCTATTAAGCGAAGCTTCAAAAAACGCAAAAAAAAAAGGTGGACAGGAGGAAGGGTGACTGAGGCCTCATTGCTGAGCCTCATTGAATGGGAGGAAGGTGTGGCTGAGCCTCATTGGACAGAGGAGGAAGGGTGAAGCTGAGCCTCATTATGGGTTTTCAGGGGAGGAAGGGGTGAAGCTGGGCTCATTGGACCCAGGAGGACAGGTGAGCTGAGCCTCATTGGACCCCTCGTGGACGGGAGGAAGTACAGAAGCTGAGTCCGGCAGAAGGAAGAGCTCAGAATGGTGTGGAAGCAACAGCTGGTAACTGTTAATGGGAAGTAGGTAAAATACCTCATACCTCAACAACAACAACAAGTCAGTAACAAGTACTGTAACAATCTGGCTGCAGGTAAAAGTTAGTTTTGATTTTACTCGACGAAGAAGGATCAAAGGAGAAACAACAGACAATAAAGTGTCAATACTCAATACTCAATAATGAGGCTGATGCAGACTATGTGCAGTTGTCTCTCCCTCTCCCCCTCTCTCTCTCCTCTCCTCTCCTCCTCTCTCTCCTCTCCCCTCTCTCCTCTCCTCTCTCTCTCCCTCCTCTCTCTCTCCCCTCTCCCTCTCCTCTCCTTTCGAGAGAGAAATGATTACTAATTATATTTTGAATGTCAACCTATTAAACGAAGCTTCAAAAAAAAAGAAACATAAAAAAAAAAAGGTGGACAGGAGGAAGGTGAAGCTGAGCCTCATTGGACGGGAGGAAGGTGAAGCTGAGCCTCATTGGACGGGAGGAAGGTGAAGCTGAGCCTCATTGGACAGGAGGAAGGTGAAGCTGAGCCTCATTGGACGGGAGGAAGGTGAAGCTGAGCCTCATTGGACGGGAGGAAGTGAAGCTGAGGTCCGGCAGAAAGGAAGAGCTCAGAATGGGTGTGAAGCAACAACTGGTAATGGAAGTAGGTAAAATACCTCAACAACAACAACAACAAGTACGTAACAATCTGAGCTACTGAGTAAAAGTTAGTTTTTGATTTTACTCAAACGAGATCAAAGGAGAAACAACAGACATCAAAGTGTCTAAATCAATACTCAATAACAATGAGACTATGTGCAGTTTATTATCTCTCTCTCTCCCTCTCCCCCCTCTCTCTCTCTCCCTCTCCCCCCTCCTCTCTCTCTCCCTCTCCCTCTCCCCCTCCTCTCTTTCTCCCTCCTATCTCTCTCCCTCTCTCTCCCTCCTTCCTGGCTCTCTCGGTGAATCTCCTCCTCCTCTGATTTCCAGATGATCTCTCTCATTAATTCATTTCCTGCAGATGTTCATTTATTTGTACTCCTGTCACCTCGTGTCCACGCAGCTGCTGCAGGTGAGAGGGGAACCGTGTGTGTGTGTGTGACTCTCGGTGTGTGTGTGTGTGTGTACTTGCCAACTCAGTGTGGTGTAGTTAGGGCAAAGGACGGGTGGAGTAGGGAGGAGACGTGCACAGCAAGCAAAGCCACTCACGTGCGCTCTCACGTGCGCTCTCACGTGGCTCTCGCCGACGCTTCCCGACCTCTAGACTGAAAGGTTAAGATCATCACACTGACGACTCATCGTCTCCCTCGATGCCTTGGAGGTGGTCGTCGGCGGTCATCAAAAGGCCCGGCGTGGAGCGTCAGGACCGCCTCTAAACGCAGCGGGCGCCGCTTTTACCTTCTTTTCTCTCCAGCTACACGATGTTTCTTCGTTAGCAGATTTCCACGGCAGCGTTGACCCCCCCCCCCCCATCTGCATTCATCCAGACCTCCTGCAGGAGTGTGTGTGTGTGTGTGTGAGGCCGATTAGATTTAGTTGCCGTCCCCAGATCGGGGGCCATATGGACCTCATACTTGCGGTGTGAAGATTAGATTCCTGGTTATTTTATTATGATTTAATGACCTGTTCTACATGTTTGGACTCGTCTGAACTCCAAGACGCTGAATTCTATATATTCATGTTTATATATATTAAATATAAATATATATAATATATAATATATATATAAAATATATAAAAATTATACATATAAATACATATATTATATATAAATAAATATCTAAATTATACATATATAAATATATATAAATTATACATGTATAAATATATATATATATAAATATATTTATTTATATATATGTGTGTGTACACCAGCTCACCTGTCCATCGATCACAGCCCTGCCGTGTTGTTCCTCTCCGTTTAGGGATGGGCAGCGGGAGTCAGGCGGGTCGTCACGGTAACCACGAGGTTTAGGGATTCATTTCTCTAAAGCCTCCGTGCGTCATCGTGAGGTTCCCTCTCCTCTCTCTTCACGGGGCGATCACGCGGTGTTCAAGGTGATGGGAGACGACCCCCTCCATCCCCCCGTGCCTCCTCGTGTACGCACAGCGGTTCTGCGTGTGCAAATTTAAAAGAAAATCTATTTCAATGTGAAGAGGTTGAGGTAGTCGAGGTTTTTGATTCCCATCGAGCCCGTCGGAGTCGAGTGGGCCGGCGGAGGAACAGAAACTAAATTAATTTGCCGCCGTCCTTCCTGAAGTGACCGTTACGAAGTGAGTGAGCGCGACTCATCCGACCATCAGTTCATCTCCGCGTGAGCTTTTTCAACGCAGCGCTGCGGCTTCACGTCGCTGCATATTGAAGAGCTTTTGATCCAGAGACAGGGAGAAGTGGTCCAGAGGTCAAAGGTCACGCCCCATGGCGTCGTCCCCATGGCTCATCCCCGGTGAGAGACACATGCTGCACTGCTCACGTCCAGCTCTGAGGGTTGGAAAGGTCAGCGTGACTTACCGCTGAGGTCAAATGGACCAGGAGAGGAGGAGGAGGCCCGCGGGCTGCAGCGGGTGGAGAGGGAGGGGGGGGGGGCACAGTGTCCTCAGGCTCACCTGGGTGATGGACCCAGAGGTGAGAAGTACCACCAGCTGAATGAGGCCGTGGCATCAGTCCACCGGTCATGTTGCAGAACTGTACTAAAGGAGACGAGAGGGGCGGCGTGGACTCTAAACCTCTGTTATTAATAGTATTAATATGAACTTTAACGTGAGGCTCATTGGAACGCTAATGCTAATAACCTTGAAGAGTAATTAGTTTCACTTTATGAAAAGAACCCAGCAGTTATCCAAGAAAAGTTAATTAACTATTAATTTGTATTATGGGTTCAGGGGTTTGAATGAAAATGTAAAGTGGAGAATAAGAACATCTATCCATGAATGTACCAAGTAAACTGGAGACAACACGGCCCAGTTCACCGAGGTGAATATATATATATATATAATATGGATACATATTAAATATATACATATATAAATAAATAATATATTCATAAATATTATATATATACATGTATATATCTTAATATTTATACATGTATATATATACATATACATACACACGGTGTGGTTGTCACTGTTTCCAGTCGCCTTCCTCTTATGTTTTCAGTCGAGTTTGTTCAGGACGAAACGGACAGAAAGAAGCTGCGTTGTCATGGTTACGGAGACCTTTCTAACTCCACAGGACACGTTGCTGGCCCTCATCCTAAAGTGATGTCATTTGAGGTTCCTCATGCACGGCGGCGTGACCCCGAGCTCACATCCAGAAAGCAACCCCCCCCCCCCCCCGCACCCCCGATGGCTCTGCTCTGGGAACAGTCGCGTTCTGCTTGTGAGACGTTTCCATCACCTGACAGGAGAGCTCAACTGCATCGCCATGGCAACGTGACACAGAGATGAGACCCGACATGAGGACAATATCTCCAAAATATACATGCACAAAAATTATGTTTTTAAATGTATGCATGAAACACTGCCTGCGCTTTATGGCCTAAATGTAGCTATTTAATTGTTATTTTATTTACTTTACTCATTTAATTATTATTTAATTGACCTATTTAATTATAATTATATTTTATTTACCAATTTAATTGATTTAATTTATTTACCTATAGAAATACTATTTAATGTACCTATTTACTTATTTAATTTAATTTACCTATTTAATTATTATTTTATTTACCAATTTAATTATTATTTTATTTACTTATTTAATTATTATTTTATTTTATTTACCGATTTAATTATTATTTTATTTAATGTACCTCTTTAATAGTTCAACACTGGAGTCGTGCAGGTCACGTTTTCCTGAACATGAATCATAAAGTGTTACCCAGCCGTCCTCCTCTTCATAGTGTAAATATTATTATAATTACTTCATCTGCAGGGGGTCCAGGGTGTGAAACACATTTAATTTACCTTTGCAGGCTGCCGGTTGACGTCCGTTGCTCTGAGTGAACGCAGGATTAAAGATTCTGATGAAAAGAGAAGCACGAAGCAGGTAACTCTCATCTTATCTCATCTTTCAATGCAACACTAACTGTCGGTTACAAAGCCATCGCATCGGGACATTCTGCATATATTACACATGAAAAGCAAACAATGATAAAAAGCTAAAAACCAAGCTATAAAAAACACATCGGGACATTTTACAAACAGAATTCAACTAAATTGTTAGAAGTTGGAGGTGTAATTTACATAATAATAAATTGTTTCCAGCCTCATGCCCCGCCCCCTTTATGTCCCGCCCCCTTCATGACCCGCCCCTTCTTCACAACTCCAACCATCGGCCCGTCGCTCTGCCCATCCGTACGTCACCAAACAGACGACAGTCTTCTCTCAGGAAGCCGATACAAGTGTTGAGTTAACATCCCACTGCTCTCCCATGACCTCCAGGGGATATCTATGACCTCCAGGGGATATATATGACCTTGAGGGCATATCTACGACCTCCAGAGCATATCTAGGACCTCCAGGGGATAACTATAACCTTGAGGGCATATATATATATATATATCTATGACCCCTCAAGGTCATATATATCTACCTCAAGGAGATATCTACGACGTTCTTGTTATTCTGTCCTCATCATTTGAAGCGGGCCCCAGCGGGTCGTGTCTCCTTCAGGTCACTTTGACGTCT
Source organism: Pseudoliparis swirei (assembly GCF_029220125.1). Lineage (NCBI taxonomy): Eukaryota > Metazoa > Chordata > Actinopteri > Perciformes > Liparidae > Pseudoliparis > Pseudoliparis swirei. The sequence continues at coordinate 182,053 of NC_079390.1, forward strand.
CCATGGAGGAAGAGTCCAGCGTCTGATGACCTAAACAAACACGACCTTCAGCTCAGAGCGAGCCGCTCGGTCTGGAGGCTTCACCTTGATGAGCGCCTGCCAGGGAGAGATGTGGTCGTCTTGACCCCTGAAGGTCACTGGGCCTCGGGCCATGTGCGTCCTGAGGGCCCGAGGCGAGAGCCGGTTCCTCGCAGCATCATGACCACGATGTTACGCAATCACACAACATCATAAACACGCCCGACTGCAGCTGTGATGAAGAAACTAAACGTGACGACTCGATGTTTCCTCCTCTCCATCACTTTACTGACCGTCGTCGAGGCAACGCGTCCCCGTCCTGACGCCGCGAGGTCGTGACCTCTCTGGTGAACGCCGGCGTCATCTCCGTCCTCCGTAACCATGGCGTCCGTCCAGCCAATCAGAATCAACCGAACTTTTACTTCAGACTCGAGGCCCAGATGCTCCGACACATAAAAATAAAACACGCAGAACTACGGATGCTTCAGACAGCTGGAAGGACTAAACTTTATGTTTAATAAAACATGAACGTTTCATTTGACGAGTCTTCAACCCGGCAGACACATTTATAGAGAAGACTTCTCCAAGCAGCCGTGAAAGTGTCGACTCCTGCAGCCTCGACCGTCTCACCGCGTCTCTGGAGGAGAGTCCAGCACGAGCAGCTGCCTCGTGCCCTTGAGCAAAACATTGTTGATTGTTCCTTGTATGACGACACTCAGGCAGTGACATGCAGCGCTGCCTGTGGGGCAGTCACATGACCTCTGACCTCAGGACCCTCTCTCTAAAGATTGACCTACCGAAGGTTCAAAAGGTAAATCTAGAGCGTCAGGAACAGAAACAGAGCGTCTTCAGGGCGCCGCTCTCCTTAAAGGGGAAGCGTCAGTGAACCGTCCTCGTCAACACGCTGATGACATCAGACACAGAACCAGCTCCCTGACACGCTGCAACGCGAACATCCCATAATACCCAGAGAGCTGTGGACACAGACAGGCTCTTCACCTGCTCTGAGTCACACACACACACACACACACACACACACACACACACACACACACACACACACACACACACACACACACTAGTTTTAACCCCGACTGAATAGTTTAGTTGCATTAATCTGACTGTAAAAACTCTTTTGAAGGTGTAGATCCTGAACATTAAACGATGCGTATTGTGCATGAACATCTTTTATTAATGTACCTGCCGGTGGCTCCGAGTCCTCCTGTGATGACGAGCAGAAACCTTCATCACTCTCATCACACTCAGAATATTAACCATGAATAATTCATCCCGCTTCACAACACACATCTCCTCCCTTCATCCATCTCTTGTCATTGGGATCAAATGTTTGGTTGAGATTCTGTGTTCATGATAACGAGCACATCACACGTCAGAGCACGAGGAAGAGGGGAAGAGGAGCGAAGAAGAGGAGTGAAGAAGACGAGGTGACCACAGCCTCTGAAGAACCTCTCGGCTGCAGATATCAAATTAATATTCTGTGTCCGGATCAACAACCTGAACAGAATGTAATCTGAGGAGCAGCGCGGGCACGAGATATCTATCTCTATCTCCATCTCATCTCCATCTCTCTATCTCTATCTCATCTCCATCTCATCTCCATCTCTCTATCACTATATCTCTATCTCATCTCCATCTCTCTATCTCTATATCTCTATCTCATCTCCATCTCTCTATCACTATATCTCTATCTCATCTCCATCTCTATCTCATCTCCATCTCTCTATCTCATCTCATCTCCATCTCTATATCATCTCCATCTCTCTATCTCATCTCATCTCCAGCTCTATATCTCTATCTCATCTCCATCTCTCTATCTCTATCTCTAGCTCATCTCCATCTCCATCTCTATATCTCCATCTCTCTATCTCTATCTCATCTCCATCTATAGTTCCATGTAATCTCAATCTCTATATCTCTATATCTCCATCTCTCTATCTCTAGTTCCATCTCTATATCTCCATCTCTATTTTTAGTTCCATCTCCATCAATATCTCATTCTCCAGGAGTATGACATCATCATGTTTATGTCTAAAATATAAAAATATACACTTTTATTAATCCCTAAAGCACAAGCCAGGAGTATGACATCATCATGTTTATGTCTAAAGCACAAGCCAGGAGTATGACATCATCATGTTTATGTCTAAAGCACAAGCCAGGAGTATGACATCATCATGTTTATGGATTGTTGCTGGTAGTTTATTTGTTTAGCCTTTGGGCTCTTTCAGTGAGGGCTGCAATGAGCTGACGCCATGTTGGGCGTAGAGCCGTTTTCTCTCTTCTCTTCTTCAACACACACACAGAGACACAGAGACAGAGAGACAGAGAGACAGAGAGAGACAAACTTCAGGAAGTGGCCGAGCGACCAACCGAGCCGCTGGATGAGTAATCCAACGAGGGGCCGGATCAGTCCACTGGCGGACGTCCAGGTGAAGCTGGCTCTGAGCATACTGATCAGGAGATAGAACGGGGGGCGAGAAAGAGAAAAGAGAGAGAGAACAGCAACAGGTGAGGGAGTGGAGATCCAGGTCGATCCAGATACCACTGCAACAGGAAATTGCAATATGGAGGCGCAGTGTCTCAAGTGGGTGGATGTGTATCTCTATATCTCTCTCTCTCCCTCCCTCCCTCTCTCGATGACTCTCCTCACACACGTCTACTGTAGAGGACAGTATATGCCATTCTGAATACAGTAGTTTTATAATTCTTGTCATAAAGATTCTACGTTCATAGGTATGTGCAACAGAAGATGTGTGCATGAACCTCTATGATTATAAATGACTAAATCGACTCTTAGATGACTTTCCTCTCATCGTGCTGCTGCTGTGTTTCTGCTCGTGGCCGCAGTCTGCCGAGCAGCCAGCAGGGGGCAGTGCTGCTCTCTGCTAGATGCGACAGAAAGCCACGCAGCGCTCACCCTCAGATAAACTTTTTTTTCTCCCGATGCTCATTTTGAGAAAGACCAATTACTAGCACATGACACGACGTCGCTCTGCAGCTCGTGTTTTATATTCCGCCCGCAGCAGAGCGCTTACCATCCCTCTGCAGTCAAAGAGGAGCCGGCAGCTTCCAGAGCAGCATCCGTCAGGGTGTCAGGGCGATGTGAGGGGGGGGGGGGGGGGGTGCTTCATGCAGGGCCACAGGTAGGGGAACCACACATCATATCAACAGGTACTCTCTATTTACCTCCGGGTACGTCCCAAAGACACCGGAGCAAACGATGTCCACGCCAAACGAAGGCCGGAAGGCGGGGCCACCGTCCGGTGCCGTAGAGACATAGAGAGAGAGAAACAGCGAAATGGAAAGAGAGACATAAAGAGAGGCAGAGAGAGAGAGACAGGGAGAGAGAGAGAGAGAGACGCCTGTGTGCTCAGTCAGCCCATAAACCAGAAGCAGAGCGAGGCCGGTCTCAGCCTGTTGGCGCTCCTCGCTCTGCTCGTGTTTTAATGAGCTCCAGGCAACATGTCACATGTTGGAGGAGATTCAGCGTTTAGTCGTTTAGTCATCGTGTGAATTCAGTCCTCAGACTTTCCACCATTCAAATCCGTCGTTGGAATCAGCAGCCAGAGCCCCTCCTGCTTCCCCAGAGGCCCCGCCCCCGGTTCGCTGAGGTGGTCAGGACACACGAGGAATGTGTTCATCAACCCAGATGTTCCATCAGGGACATGAAGCGTCCCCGATGTCCGACTGCAGGAGCTCCACTGTTGGACGTCCTGTTCCTCTGATGTGAGAGAAACCGACGGACAGATCCACCGTGCTGGTTTCACGTTATATTCAGGTTGTAGGAAGTGAACCGAGGCCGATATGATGGGAGGAGCCTGCCGTCATCACACAGGCTCACCTGAGAAGTTAACCCTTCATTCCCTGCATCAGGGTGGATGTGATGCACCAATGTATGGGAGAATTGTTCTTCCTTTGTAGACGGAGAAAACTAGATTCAGGCTCCGAGTGTAGATTCAAAATATATACATAATATAATATCATGCAACGGCCCTCAGGCCTTCAATATTGCTTTTTTAATATTCATTTCCCTCGAGATGAACTTTTCTCATTTATTGTGATCCCTGTTGAGTCCACACTGATGTCGGCGTTACAAACTCTCCCTTCTCTTTGGGGGAGTTACCTCCACACACAAGCGTATGAACATCAGATCACATTGTTGTTGTTTATACGTGGACACTTTCACTTTCACAGCTCAAATCTGTTTACATGCAGCCCACCACGGCTTTCATTGGGTCCTGGGGTAGTGAGAGAACCCCAGACCTCTTCATTGGGTAGTGAGAGAACCCCAGACCTCTTCATTGGGTTCTGGGGTAGTGAGGGAACCCCAAACCTCTTAATTGGGTAGTGAGAGAACCCCAACCCTCTTTATTAGGTCCTGTGGTAGTGAGAGAACCCCAAACCTCTCATTGGGTCCTGGGGTAGTGAGAGAACCCCAAACCTCTCATTGGGTCCTGGGGTAGTGAGAGAACCCCAAACCTCTCATTGGGTCCTGTGGTAGTGAGAGAACCCCAAACCTCTCATTGGGTCCTGGGGTAGTGAGAGAACCCCAAACCTCTCATTGGGTCCTGGGGTAGTGAGAGAACCCCAAACCTCTCATTGGGTCCTGTGGTAGTGAGAGAACCCCAAACCTCTCATTGGGTCCTGGGGTAGTGAGAGAACCCCAAACCTCTCATTGGGTCCTGTGGTAGTGAGAGAACCCCAAACCTCTCATTGGGTCCTGTGGTAGTGAGAGAACCCCAAACCTCTCATTGGGTCCTGTGGTAGTGAGAGAACCCCAAACCTCTCATTGGGTCCTGGGGTAGTGAGAGAACCCCAAACCTCTCATTGGGTCCTGTGGTAGTGAGAGAACCCCAAACCTCTCATTGGGTCCTGTGGTAGTGAGAGAACCCCAAACCTCTCATTGGGTCCTGGGGTAGTGAGAGAACCCCAAACATCGCCCAGTTGCCCGTGAGCCAGTGGACACAGAGATTGATGATGAGGGGAGGTCACGGGTGAAAAAGAGTTGATATGGAAGTAAATGAGATTTGGAGTGAGGGATGAAGAGGAAGGAGCCAAAGTGAAGAGGAAGCTGCTGAGTAGCTCACCTATGGAGTCAGAAGAGAAAGAGGAGAACATAAAAGGCAGATAGATTACAGGAAGAGGGGTGGATGTGATGATGTGAGTGGTGAAGGAAAAGGGCACAAAGAAAAGACTGCAGGGAGTATGAAGAAGAGGAGGATGAACAGATGAAGACATCGAGCGCCAGTTGGACTTCTAGGCTCCAGCAAAGCAGCATTTTCCTTATGAGACTCGTACTCCAATGTCTCGTGTGTTGGGCCTGACCGTCTGGCTCATCAGAGACTGTACAAATGATCTCCTCTAAATGTCTGCACTCACTGACGTGTTGACGAAGGTCCTCAGGATGCTGCATGTCTCCTCGACCATGAACATCCCAGAGAAACGCTCCCTGGAAGGCTTCCCCCCCACGAGGGTCCGATGGGGTCCAGGCCTCGGCTCCCGGCCGTCATGTCCGTCCACATTTCTTCATGGACCTGCTTTGTGCTCGTGGCAGCGCCGCGTCGGTCCGTCATCAAACCATCGATGGTCTGCAGCGCTGAGCCGACAGGTGAGCTGATGAGTCATAATCCCTCTGAACTCCTTACCAGTTAAACGCCTTATAATCTGCAGTAACGTTAATTTACGAGTGATTTACCAAACCTATTGTCCTTCAGTAGTCAATGATTTAACAGAGGAGTCACGGGTAGATATATCAGGTATGAGCACTCACCTCTAAAAAAACCTCCCCAGAGCACCGCGACGTAAACATCCAGAGACACGTAGAGTCATCAGCCGTGTTGTTCATCTTTACTGCTTCATAGTGGCTCATGGGGAAGAAGTATTATACACACCCTGTAGTGAGCGAGCTGGTATAATTATATACACATTATTATTATCTTAGCTTCATACAACACTGGAGTAGATGCACTTTTTAACTCGCAAGTTCATCAACTGTTCACTTTATTCTTCGTCATAGTGTGGATAAGATATATATAAATATAAATAAATATATATAAATATAAATTTAAGAAAAAGAAATGGACATAAGAGAACCAGGTCATTTCACTGAGATGAACAGGGTTCTGGTGGAGTTCTCACTCCGATATGGACTTCACTCCAGAATGATGCAACATGCTGGCCGTGCACTATTTAAGCGACTGTCTAGAGACTCTTATCTTTACAAAATGGGTTTCTTGGAAATGACCCAAATGTTTTATCTTTTTGTGTCAACGACATAAGTACCAGCTAGTTGGAGGCGCTGCATAGAAGGAACCATCAACCTCACAGTCCCTGTAATGGATGACTATAGCGACGGGATAAATAACCTCTAAGGACGCCGCACCGTCCCGGCCGGTTGTTGGCGAGTCGCCGATTCGTCTCGGCTGAACGGCGCCGTCTGAACTCCTCGGTGAACAATCTCTGCACATGAAAGGTTGGCCTCAATCTCAGAGCCCAAAAAGCCCTTTGAGTGGCTGTAAGGAGAACATACAGCAGTGGTGACGTGTGCAGAGCCCACGAAGGCACACGGCTAACGGTACATCTATTGTTCATCAGGTCACATGACATCTATGACACCTGTCCATCCTGGAGAGGGATCCTCCTCTGTTCTCTCCTCAAGGGTTCTGACCCTGAAGGGTTGTTTGGGAGTTGTTCCTGATCCGATGTGAGGTCAAAGGTCAAAGGTCAGGGATGTCTATGTGTACAGACTGTAAAGCCCTCTGAGGGGAGTTTGTAATTTGTACACACACACACACCTAATTGTTCCGCATACTTGTCTCCCGACGTCACGTTGACCCCCAGTGGACCGAGCAGGAAGACTGCAGCCGGATTCCTCCGTGACGAGAACGTGAGGAATCTGCACAAACAAGTGCATTCACACACACACACACACACACACACACACACTCAATAGACACACACACTCAATAGACACACACACACACACACACACACACACACACTCAATAGACACACACACACACTCAATAGACACACACACACTCAATAGACACACACACTCAATAGACACACACACACACACACTCAATAGACACACACACACACTCAATAGACACACACACACACTCGAGACACACACACACACTCAATAGACACACACACACACACACACTCAATAGACACACACACACACACTCAATAGACACACACACACACTCAATAGACACACACACACACACACTCAAGAGACACACACACACACACACACACACACACACACACACACACTCAATAGACACACACACTCAATAGACACACACACACACTCAATAGACACACACACACACTCAATAGACACACACACTCAAGAGACACACACACACACTCAATAGACACACACACCCTTTCTGAGAGCAAGAAGCAGCGATGAAATGGAGGAAACTTGCCGCTGCTCTGAATAATGCAGGAGCTCACAGGTGAGGGTTTAGATGTGAACGCGCTGCGACGTGATTGGATGCTCGAGGGTCTCGGGCCGCCCGGTAACCGGGTGACATCACACCGAGACGGAAACTGAAAAGCCACTGAACTTATGTTTTATATACGATGTAATTATGCTCTTAATGTACTTAATGCAGCGTCTATGTCCTAGAAGCATCCCACTCAGTAACCTCTGCCAACAACTTTTGATTTGCTTTGAAATTAAAATGTTTTGATTTCTGAGCCGGAGTAATTGTGATGTCCAACGTGCTGACGTGTTTACGGGACGCATCTCATTTAAACTCTGGTCATCAGTGTTTGAGTCTCTAACGTCATGAAGCAACGTCCCTCTGCTGCAGGAAGAGCGGAGCTGAACTTTTAATGACCCTTAGAGGTGGGACGGTATGAAAGGTGCGTGTGTGTGTGTGTGTGTGTGGGTGGGGGGGGGGTGGTATTGAACCAACAGCATGGTAGGCGTGTAATAACTGGAATCGCCCGGTGCCCTTGAGCCCCTCGCAGACCTGCACAGAATCCTGTTGCTCTAGAAATAGACTTCAGACATTAAATTGCCCGTTTGTGTCGGGACACTCGAGGTCACACTCGGGGTCACACTCGGGGTCACACTCGGGGTCACACTCGAGGTCACACTCGGGGTCACACTCGAGGTCACACTCGAGGTCACACTCGGGGTCACACTCGGGGTCACACTCGAGGTCACACTCGGGGTCACACTCGGGGTCACACTCGGGGTCACACTCGAGGTCACACTCGGGGTCACACTCGAGGTCACACTCGGGGTCACACTCGGGGTCACACTCGGGGTCACACTCGAGGTCACACTCGAGGTCACACTCGGTCACACTCGGTCACACTCGGTCACACTCGGTCACACTCGGTCACACTCGGGGTCACACTCGAGGTCACACTCGGGGTCACACTCGGGGTCACACTCGGGGTCACACTCGGGGTCACACTCGGTCACACTCGGGGTCACACTCGGGGTCACACTCGAGGTCACACTCGGGGTCACACTCGGGGTCACACTCGAGGTCACACTCGGGGTCACACTCGAGGTCACTCTGCGTCGCTGATGCAGGAGCGATGAAGTCTTTGACATCTTTAGAGAACGCCGTGTCGGATCAATACCGTTGACAGAACCCGTCCACTCTCCACACATTTAGTTCAGGACACTCAGGATTCTACGTTTAACATCAGCGAGGTGTAACATGTAGTTCATCAGAGGTCGAGCTCCACTCTTTAGTGATCTTTGTGCCCCTCATAATAATAATAAGATTAATAACTCATTAATGGTGCCTTAAAGAACCATGTTTTAAGGTTCTTTGAAGAACTCTTTTAGGACACGGTTCCTTAGAGAACCCTGGTTTGAAAGGTTCTTTGAGGAACCAGAAATGGTTCTTCTATGGCGTCACTCTGAAGAACCATTTTCGGTTCCTGATGGCTCCTCCATTGTTCTGAGTGCAGGTGTCTTCTTCCTCCACACTGCTCTTCATCCTGTGATTGCAGGTTCTTCACTCGTCTTCCTCCATCATAGACCTTACGTCTCAAACTATCACCGGCTGCAGTTATTTCTTCTTCCTCTTGGTCTCCCTCTCCCCATCTCTCTTCATCTTCACACACACACCCTTTAGCTCCTGCGTGGCCCCATCATGGGCAACACGTTTCCCATTCCCTTCCCATTAGCAGCTGAAGGTCATCCTAATGGGGCCACTGGGATCCCGATGTAATTGCAATTGAACACAAAGACAATTAGACATTGATGGGACAAGCCAACACACACACTAAGCTATTCCTATAACAAGTCCCTGCCTCAGTCGCCATCATCCTCCCACTCAGTCACTCCATCTGCCATCAGCCATTATCTCCTCTCCAACCTCTCTGACCCTTCCAGTCAGTGGACTCGTACTCGCTGCCCGACAGATTTTCACTTTAAATGTACAAATCACAATATTGAAAGTCCAGAATTTGAGCAAAGAAAGCCACAATGTATCTAGACGAGCTTCAGGACATTGAGTCTAACCGGTGGATGTGAAGGCACGGACCTTAAAGAACGTGTTGGGCTACAATTAAAATGTTTTCCAAGTACAAGAAATTTATATATAGAAAGAGAGCGATTTTTTAAATTATTTTTTTAACAAGTAACCGGAAAAAAAAAAATACATATAAATATATATATATGTATATATATAGAGAGATTTTGTATCTCTTTTTTTCCGGTTATTTGTAAAAAAAATAAAATAATTGTGGGCTGTGATATTTTCTTTTTACAAGTAACCGAAGAAAAAAATAAAATAAAAAAATATATATATATATTTGGGGGGGGTTACTTGTAAAAAAATAAAAATAATGTGGGCTGCGATATATTCCACCCGTTAGTGTTTCTACTCAAGGTAATCGATCCAGTTGTGTTGTGCCTTCGAGTAGCGCACAGTTACACTTTTTATGTGTGGAAACTTCCCTTTTGCATTTTCATATCGAAGCACATCAAGTGAAGGTGTAGAGTCGTCTCACAGGATGTCAAGGGGGGGGGGGGGGCATAGCTCAGACCTCTGACACAGCAGACCTGACCTCAGTCCAGACTGATGAGGTCCGCTCTTCCTCATTCGACAGGTTCTGCAGGAAGCCATCAGAACGATGACAAATCACCAGAGAGAAAAGAAGCGGGACGTTAATAATTAATCATAAAACCCGTTAACAGAAGGCGATAACGGTCCAATTAACACCACGGGTTAATAATTAAGAAAGCGTGTCGCTTAATGGAGAATAGCTGGTCCACCTCAACCCTTCAGAAACCTTAGACCCCCCATGGGGTCTTTACTGATATAAAAAAAGCATATATATATATATCAATGTTGCACATCAAATTAAACAACAGAGCCTGAGCTACAAGAATCCGCCTTTAAAAAAAGACTCAAGCAAAAAACTAATATAATTCTCTCTCTCTCTCCCCCCTCAGCTGGCGGTAACTGATGGCTTCCCTCCGTGTGTGTTGGCTTATCTTTGGGCCTTCTGGTCACTTTCCAGATGCAAGGCACTAATCTGGTTTCTGAAGCCCAAGAGTTTTTGCCCCGTCACCTTTTTCTGTCCTTGGCCTCTATTATTATTACTGCAAAACATAATATGAGTAACTATGGAAACGACATGAGGTAAAAACACCTCCGAAATATCTTTAGAGCCGTAGAAAAATAAATAAAAAGTACATCGCCTAAATTATGAAAGAGAAAACAACGAAAATTGAAATTGGCAAACAATGAAATAAATAATATTGTTCAACAAGTTGCAGAACGTTAAACGTATAAAGAAACATGGAGAGGTCCTCCTCCTCCTCCGAGGAGTAGAGCTCATTCTCGTGTTTTCCAGAAACTCGAACAACAATTCGACACGACTTCAACAATTTCAAAGTCTGTCGTTCCGAGTTGAGGGAGGGCAACGGTTTCTCTTATGTGTGTGTATGTGTGTGTGTGTGTGTGTGCATGTATGTGTGTGTGTGTGTGTGTGGTCCCAGCTGATGAATAGTGGAGCGGTTCCATTCCATCTCATTTGGGGAGCTGCTCCCGGGTTCCTCTGAATCTCATTGCAGCCGTCAGGAAGGAAACACTGAGATCCGGTGTTGTTGTTGTCGTCGTTAATATGGGATAACCCAGTACAAATATGGGAGAAACCCTGTGACTACAAATAGAAAAGAAAAAGGAGCATTTTAGCAACACAACACCGGGCTGAAGCCGGGTCACAGAGGCACGCTTGACTTCCCTCTAAACTCTCAGAAATCAATCCGTCCCCGACGTCTCCCTCACTGCGTCCTCCTGACCGGCTCCCACCTTTCTGCTCGTCTTATTTCCCGTCGTCTCGGGGGCAGCTGGAGGAATAATTACTCCGAGAGAACTCTCCACCTCGCCCATGCCGAACGGATCCCCGAAGCTGTAAACAGGTCAAAATGACTTTGGCTTTCCTCGTGGGATTCTCCCTCAAATCGACTTCTTTGGCTTTATTATTAGAGTCGGAGCTAAGGGGCCGTCCCCGTGGCCCCGGTGCTGGAGATTGGGTTTGTGACCACACCGACAGCTTTAATGCGTTTTCCACTCTGTCAAACACCGTGGAGGACAAGCTTAATACTCAGTTGCCGTTTAATTCCATGTGCCGAGTGATCTGTAAATCTTTTCTTTTTCGTTATCTATTCCAAATTGGAAACAGCAATCTGTGTTTCCTCTTTCGTCTTCAGTAATATAGGAGACATATTAGTTTATCTTTCACCTACAAGTCTCACATCTCATTGAAGACAAGGTCGCCTCATCCATCGCATTTTCTTTTTTGGCTCTCTTCGAAGGCGGTCGCATTTTCTCTCCCTCTCCTCCCCATGACCTTCCCTTCCCTGCTTGGCTTCTCTCGTCATGTCTTGTCTTGTTTTATACTTGAGAGACTCTCTCCTCATCGCTCTTCGAACTAAAAACCATGGACCGATCAACTGATCATCTGATCAACTGGTCTCTCAACGCAATTGACACCGTCTTCTCGACGAGAAGCTTGGGTTCGGGGGAACCTGCCCGTCCTGCCGGGACGTTGCAGCTGGTTACACGATGGACGTGTCGTGTGCCTAGCAGCCTTTCCGTGGAGGACCTAGATGACATCTACCTATTCGGAACTATGATTACAGGATTTCTGCTGTTTGGATTTGGCGTTGCCCTGGTTTATCGGAAAATTAAGGAAACGGTGACAGCCGTTAAAAGCCCCTAATGGCTGCCCGACGAAATTGGATCGATTTGAAAAATGGGAGGAAAGTGGTGGAATAGTAGGTGCGCAAATTGGATGTAGCTGCTGGAAGACCAAACAATCCCAATCTTATCTGCTTTCTGCTCCCTCAACCAGAACGGGCCTTGGCCAAGGCCGTTACTGGAACCACAACTCCTGAAGATCGCTGAAGTGAGAACCTCTCTCATTCCTTCCCCCTATCCACAGACACCTGTGGTTGTTTTCTCCCAGGACCTTTCAAGGCTATCTCCATGGCAACGACCATCTTGCGGACTGAGAACTCTGTCTGTTGTGGCCTGGGGGAGGACGACATACCAGAACACGCACACACGAACTTTCAATAATACTGATTGCATTCACTACCCCTCCCCATCCCACGCCTTCGCCTGCTTTTTACCCCAGTGTGACAGGACGGGTCTGTGGCTGGCGCTGCTGTGTTGGCGCCGGACTGGCTGGCTGCTTGTCGGTGCTGGTTACCTTCTGCCCCAATGGATGGGCTTAGATCACCCAGTTGTTGGATTACCTCCCTCCCCTTCCTACTCGTTGCAAGTCATGTCTAAAATGTATGTGCTTATGTGCTAAGGTGTTTTTTCCTGCTCCCACACTGTACCCCTCTCGGGGCATAGTCGGGGGGTTGGTGTTTTTTCTCGCCTTCTTCCCTCATGTTATGCTGTAATCTTTCATCCACCCTTTCTTGTAATTTCGATGCTTTTGTACCTGTACTCTGGCAAACGACAAATAAATATATCTATCTATCTATCTATCTTATCATCTTTTAAGATTATGCATTTAGACATTCGATTAGCGCCCCAATTTACGCCAGAAGGGCTCATTAACCACTTCCTGCCTCAATGGCTCTCCAAGATGAAACAAAGAGGAAGGAGGAAGATGCTGATTCATACATTGCAGATTACAGACGTGGTAGGAGGACACAAAGCTCATGGGAAAAAATACTCTTTTCCAAAAATCGGCTGTTCTGTATATTTAGAAGAAAATTACATACTTTTTAATGCTCCGATGTAATTGCGTGTCATTATTTGAGCCAAGAGGTTCTCACAATGATCTCAAGAGATTTTATTAAAGGGTTTAATGTAAGAAACACTATGAAGCACTTTGTAAAACGTGTTGCAGGATTGCACAAAAAGTGCAATGCAGGACATTTGACTATGGTTTAGTTTCAGGTTATGAAAGTTAAAGATTTTATGTTTTCTAAGCTTTTAGGGGTAAGCAATAGCAAAACATGTAAATTAGCCATTGCAATCGTGTCCTGCATTTCCACACGTAAAACCCAACACGAGCAACACATTCTTATGCAATCTGCAAACAAAAGTGCTCTCCCACACGGGGTTAATTCATTCTGGCTTGTGATGAGAAGAGGAAGGAAACAGTGCCAAGCTAAAATAGAAAGTCAAAATCCCAAACAAAGAGCGTTAACATTGATTGGCATCTTTGTTGTCAAACTCTCGTTATCTTTCATATTTCAACCTCCTAAACGACGGAAGCCAACGCGGCAAACAAAACACCGGAGACAACCGGTGATCACAGGAGACGAGCGTACATAATTACAACCGTCAAACCGTGATTAAAATCACTTTCCCCTCGGTTCTGTTGTGAGAAAGTGGATGAAGAGCGATGTGGCGACGCCTCGGAGACGCCAATGATTCATCTCCTCTTCATCGCTGGCTCAGTGGAGCCGTCTGGAGGTCAGGGATTCTCCTCTCTGGAGCTGCCTTCGCACCAAAACAATGAGATGTTTCCGTGGGAGTATTTAACCAGAGCAAAGTCACCGGATAGACGTGAGCGGGAGACAAATATTCGCCTCAAGTTTAAATATTCAAACTTCGGCGAATCGAGCCATTCAGACTAGAGGTGAAGGTCGCCTACGGGTGATGACATCATGCATTCAGAGGCGTTAGATGTTCAGACGTGTGGGATGTCCTCAACAGTATGAAGCAGAACTAGTGGTGAGTTCTTCATGGTGGATGAAGGAGCTGATAACTGTTTCCACGGAGATAAGCCCCGCCCCCTCTAAGCCCCGCCCCTCGCACGAGTGAACTCCTGCGAGTTTTGGTGTGAACGCGGCTTTACTAGGTGACCTTTATCGAGGCACACAGTGGTTTCGACTGTGTGTGTATGTGTGTGTGTGTGTTCACACACGTTCACCCTATACAAGTACAAGTGTCAAAAGGGGGCGGGCTTCAACCAATCGGCTGAGAACCGGTTCACCGGCTGGCGCCGGTGCTCCAAGCACCCAGAAACCACAAACAGCTTGCATCTTCATCATCACTTCCCTCTTCTTCACACGTCCTTAAAACCCTTCTCCCTCTCTCTCTCTCTCAACTCTAACGCGTTTTGAAAAGAGCCGTCATTCTTTCACCGCCGCGTTCACATTTCATCTCCATTGCTCTCCTCGTGGCAATAAGTATCAGAAGAACACTAAATCACCGGCGCCGCCGCCTCGAGGTAATGAGGAACGCCATCGAGGCTTCAGGGGGGAAATGAGAGGGAACCGACAACGCCACCTGGGGAATTACACCCCCGAGAACAACAAGCTTAACGACCAAACCGTGGGCTTCTCCACAAGCGCTAAAGCACACGCTCAACCGATGAAGCAACGGCTCGGTGACCGGGAATGGAAGCCAATCACCGAGATGAGTAAACGGCATCGACCACATCAGTCCTCAGACCACACAGAACGTTCTGGAACATGAGAACCACCACGAGCCTTCAGTGTGGTTCAGTCAGGTTGACACACATGAAGGCAGCAAAGCGTTTCAACACATTCACACGGCAGCTGCACACGACCGCTGCGTTCTCACGGCAGCATTCTTCACACGTAATCCACCACAGCAGCTCAGAAGAAGAGCTCCTTCCCCTGCGAGGGCTTTGACTTCACCATTCCACCAGTCCTTCAGCAGGTAACCCCGCCTCCAGTCTTACCCTGACGTGGTGGAAGTCCTCCTCTGATCTTTGAGGTGACAAAGTGGAGAAGAAGAGCCGCCGTTGGCTCTCACGTCCTTGTTGGCCTCCATTGGGTGATTTTTCATGCCAACAGGTGCAATTAATAAACTGCCAATTAGGGAACTGGTTGTGGGAGGAGCCAGTGGGTGGGCTGCGTTCACAAGTCTGTGAAGCGTTCCCTACCACACAGTGTAGCTTCCATGACAAGAGTTAGCAAGCTATAACGTGCATAAATATGACATAACATGCATAAATATGACATACAATGCATAAATATGACATATATACGGGCTCTGTTACAAATGAATTTTTCCTTCATCGTGATTATATTCTATCTCTTTACTTCAGTGGCGGGCCGTGGGCCTGGGGCCTGGGCCTTCAGTGAGGTCCTACACAGTCCCACCCGAATTAATCCACTTCTTATTACTATCATTATGATGCCATGGCTCTAGACCAGGGCTCAATACGTTGATCGCGGCGTAGTATTGGTAGATCGCATGACATTAAAAAAATTGGCCCGCCCCCGTCATTTTCTCTATAGCACGTCTTTGTTCATTTATTAAACTAAACAGCCGTCTGATGTTGATCGTATCTACACAACAGCATGTCATTTCTCTCGGCTCTGTCTCGCGTGCTGCAGAATGCATCGGGACGGAGAAAAAGAAGAAGAAAAAGTCACTTGCACGAGTTTGTTCACTAAACAGGGCATTGTCGCACCCAAAGCTGTTTCACCGTGATGATAAAGACACATAACTATTCACTGAAAATAAAAGAAAGAAAACAAATAATTTGCAACATAGGCTATTTGCCATTTTATTTTGTGCCAAACATACATACACATTTAATAAAAAATAGAATGCATTGTATGCCGACTCACCAAAGACTGATTATTTGAATACAAAATCCATCCTTCTTTCTTTCCTCAAGAAGACTTAAATGACTCTGTTGTACAGTCTATCAAATTCAGTTTCCTAGTTCTGAGGTTCTGCATTTACCTGCCCATAGGCCCCGCCTCTCAATATTGGTAATCCAATCAAAAGACGTGCAGCACTCGCCTGCTAGCTGGCTTCTGTGCCGGTTCCGGGCCTTCTAGAAGGCCTAGAGGAGCCAACTCTAAAGCTGATTGGTTGACACAACATCGTCATTCCCATTCACTTGAAGCTACCAGCGCCCGCAATGTTGATTCTGAAGGCCTAAGGGCAGATTTTAGCCCCCTGGCAACACACGATGGCTGAATATGATTGGATAAAAGATCGAACATAAAGACCAGCCCTCCAAATCTCAACCTGGCGCTGGCAGCAGCGCAACCAAGAGGAACGCTATGAAATTAAGAGAATAACTCTTACTCTGGGAAATAATTGAATACATATTTGTGGGAAAATATATTTAGAAAAGAATATATATTCTGATGATGTTTAGGCCAGCAGAGAAGGCCTTGCTGGCCCTGACGGCCCGCCACTGCTTTACTTAGATGGAAGATCTCTTTTTTTACATTTTTGCTTCTCTTCTTCATGCCCTTCTCCTCAAAGGTTGAATCAGACTCAGGAGAAGCCCGGCGAGGGACACCAAATCACACGGGATCATCTCCCTCACCTCCTCCCATCCCTCCAACTGACTGCCACAGGGGAGGAGTCAGGGGAGGAGTCAGGGGAGGAGTCAGGAGAGGAGTCAGGGGAGGAGTAAGGAGAGGAGTCAGAGGAGGAGTCAGGAGAGGAGGAGTCAGGAGAGGAGGAAGGAGAGGAGTCAGGGGAGGAGGAAGGAGAGGAGTCAGGAGAGGAGTCAGGGGAGGAGGAAGGAGAGGAGTCAGGGGAGGAGGAAGGAGAGGAGTCAGGGGAGGAGGAAGGAGAGGAGTCAGGAGAGGAGTCAGGGGAGGAGGAAGGAGAGGAGTCAGGAGAGGAGTCAGGAGAGGAGTCAGGGGAGGAGGAAGGAGAGGAGTCAGGAGGAGTCAGGGAGGAGTCAGGAGAGGAGTCAGGAGAGGAGTCAGGGGAGGAGTCAGGGGAGGAGTCAGGGGAGGAGTCAGGAGAGGAGGAAGGAGTCAGGGAGGAGTCAGGAGAGGAGGAGGAGAGGAGTCAGGAGGAGTCAGGAGAGGAGTCAGGAGAGGAGTCAGGGGAGGAGGAGTCAGGGGAGGTCAGGAGAGGAGTCAGGGAGGAGTCAGGGAGGAGTCAGGAGAGGTCAGGAGGAGGAGGAAGGGGAGGAGGAAGGAGAGGAGTCAGGGGAGGAGTCAGGAGAGGAGTCAGGAGAGGAGTCAGGAGAGGAGTCAGGGAGGAGTCAGGAGAGGAGTCAGGGAGAGGAGTCAGGAGGAGTCAGGAGGAGGAGGAAGGAGGAGTCAGGAGAGGAGTCACAGGGAGGAGGAGGAGAGGAGTCACAGGAGAGGAGGAAGGAGAGGAGTCAGGGGAGGAGTCAGGGGAGGAGTCAGGGGAGGAGGAAGGAGAGGAGTCAGGAGAGGAGTCAGGAGGAGAGAGGGGGGGAGGAAGGAGGAGAGGAGGGAGGGGGGAGGAGAGGAGAGGAGGAAGGAGAGGAGTCAGGGGAGGAGGAAGGAGAGGAGTCAGGAGGAGGAGGAGAGGAGACAGGAGGGGAGGAAGGAGAGGAGTCAGGAGGAGGGAGGAGGAGGAGGAGTCAGGAGAGGAGTCAGGAGGAGTCAGGGAGGAGGAGGAGTCAGGAGGGAGTCAGGAGAGGAGTCAGGGAGGAGGAAGGAGGAGTCAGGGGAGGTCAGGAGGAGGAGGAAGGAGAGGAGTCAGGAGGAGTCAGGGAGGAGTCAGGAGAGGAGACGAGGAGAGGAGTCAGGAGGAAGGAGTCAGGAGAGGAGTCAGGAGAGGAGGAAGGGAGGAGTCACAGAGAGGAGGAGAGGAGTCAGGGGAGGAGTCAGGAGAGGAGGAAGGAGAGGAGTCAGGGGAGGAGTCAGGAGAGGAGTCAGGAGGAGGTCAGGAGAGGAGTCAGGAGAGGAGTCAGAGGAGGAGGAGGAGGGAGAGGAGTCAGGAGGAGGAGAGAGGAGTCACAGGGAGGAGGAGGAGAGAGGAGTCACAGGGAGGAGGAGGAGAGGAGTCACAGGGAGGAGGAGAGAGGAGTCACAGGGAGGAGGAGAGGAGTCACAGGGAGGAGGAGGAGAGAGGAGTCACAGGGAGGAGGAGAGAGGAGTCACAGGGAGGAGGAGAGGAGTCACAGGGAGGAGGAGAGAGGAGTCACAGGGAGGAGGAGAGGAGTCACAGGGAGGAGGAGTCAGGAGGAGGACTGAGGAGAGGAGGACTGAGGAGAGGAGTCAGGAGGAGGAGAGGAGTCAGGGGAGGAGTCAGGGAGGTCAGGAGAGGAGTCAGGAGAGGAGTCAGGGAGGAGTCAGGAGAGGAGGAGGTGAGGGAGGAGGAGAGAGGAGTCACAGGGAGGAGGAGGAGAGAGGAGTCACAGGGAGGAGTCACAGGGAGGAGGAGAGAGAGGAGTCACAGGGAGGAGGAGGAGTCACAGGGAGGAGGAGAGAGGAGTCACAGGGAGGAGGAGGAGGAGTCAGAGGGAGGAGTCAGGAGGAGGAGGAGAGGAGTCAGGGAGAGGAGGAAGGAGAGGAGTCAGGAGTCACAGGGAGGAGGAGAGAGGAGTCACAGGGAGGAGGAGGAGTCACAGGGAGGAGGAGGAGAGAGGAGTCACAGGGAGGAGGAGGAGAGGAGTCACAGGGAGGAGTCAGGAGGAGGAGGGAGAGGAAGGAGAGGAGTCAGGGGAGGAGGAGTCAGGAGGTCAGGAGGAGGAGGAGAGGAGTCAGGAGGAGTCAGGAGGAGGGAGGAGTCAGGGAGGAGTCAGGAGGAGGAGAGGGAGAGGAGTCAGGAGAGGAGTCAGGTCAGGAGGAGAGGAGGAAGGAGAGGAGTCAGGGGAGGAGAGGGAGGAGTCAGGGGAGGAGGAAGGAGAGGAGTCAGGGGAGGAGTCAGGGGAGGAGGAAGGAGAGGAGTCAGGAGAGGAGGAAGGAGAGGAGTCAGGGGAGGAGTCAGGGGAGGAGGAAGGAGAGGAGTCAGGGGAGGAGGAGTCAGGAGAGGAGTCAGGAGAGGAGTCAGGGGAGGAGTCAGGGGAGGAGTCAGGAGAGGAGTCAGGGGAGGAGTCAGGAGAGGAGTCAGGAGAGGAGTCAGGGGAGGAGGAAGGAGAGGAGTCAGGGGAGGAGTCAGGAGAGGAGTCAGGGGAGGAGTCAGGGGAGGAGTCAGGAGAGGAGTCAGGGGAGGAGTCAGGGGAGGAGGAAGGAGAGGAGTCAGGAGAGGAGTCAGGAGGGGAGGAGTCAGGGGAGGAGGAAGGAGAGGAGTCAGGGGAGGAGGAAGGAGAGGAGGAAGGGGAGGAGTCAGGAGAGGAGTCAGGAGAGGAGTCAGGGGAGGAGTCAGGAGAGGAGTCAGGGGAGGAGTCAGGAGAGGAGTCAGGAGAGGAGTCAGGGGAGGAGGAAGGAGAGGAGTCAGGAGAGGAGTCAGGGGAGGAGTCAGGGGAGGAGTCAGGAGGAAGGAGAGGAGTCAGGGGAGGAGAGGAGTCAGGGGAGGAGTCAGGAGAGGAGTCAGGAGAGGAGTCAGGGGAGGAGTCAGGAGAGGAGTCAGGGGAGGAGTCAGGAGAGGAGTCAGGGGAGGAGTCAGGGAGGAGTCAGGGGAGGAGTCAGGGGAGGAGGAAGGAGAGGAGTCAGGGGAGGAGTCAGGAGAGGAGTCAGGAGAGGAGTCAGGGGAGGAGTCAGGGGAGGAGGAAGGAGAGGAGCGTGTGCGGGATCCACCTGGCGTGTGAAGCCTCACAGCGCCGTCTTCCTCCACACATGCTGAACAATGACCTCATCCCCCGGGTACTCACACTACCGACTGTACACGGGATGATGACATCACTGACGTCGGTTTTATTCTGGAAAGCGTAGCCGGAGGGGGGGAGGTGTGCAGCCCCCCTAGTGGACGTCTCTGTCCCTGCAGGCGTCTCTCTGTGTGGGATGTGTGAGTGAAGTCTCTCTCACCTCTTTGTGCTTCACGCTTCCCTCTGAAACTCTCGTGCAATGAACTCATTACTTCGGGCTTTCCTGTGATGTGTTAAACCTCGAGCACAGAGTTAGTGCTTGTTGCTCCTCCGAGGTTTCCGTTCCACTCCAGATCATCAGCAGGTGCAGGCGGCGGCGTGGGGGAGGAGCCGCCGCGATGCCAGGTGCTGTCGGAAGATTATATGGCAGCACCTGATTGGCTGATGGCGTCACAGTCCTACACTGTTGGTAGAAAACAACCTGTCGGCGCCCACTGCTCTCACCCTCAGCCCCCAGGAGGCGCTCAGGCCTCTGCTCAGTGGCTTGATGTCTGATAATGATACATTAATACGTGCATATGTTTCTTTGTGACGTCGAGCCGGAGGCGACACGTTCTCGGGGTCGTCCGTTCTCTGGAATGAAATATCTCTCTCAGGGAATTCTCCTTTTAAGCACCAAGCTTTTTGTAGGCCTCTGCTCCGAAAAGTGCATACCCACTAAAAAGGTTGTATCGCCGCAACCACGAGGGCTATTTTAATATTTTTTACATTTTTAAACATGTCTTTCTTTTGTCCTCCAGGTAGAGGCTCTCTGCAGCTCTCTCCTCCATGAGGCTCTCTGCAGCTCTGTCCTCCAGGTAGAGGCTCTCTGCAGCTCTGTCCTCCAGGTAGAGGCTCTCTGCAGCTCTGTCCTCCAGGTAGAGGCTCTCTGCAGCTCTCTCCTCCATGAGGCTCTCTGCAGCTCTGTCCTCCAGGTAGAGGGTGAGAGTGACTCACAGGAGTCAAACAAAGGGAATAGTTGACGTTCCTCTCTTTTGGGCTCCTGTCATCCTGCTGCTCTGCTGGATGTTCTGGATGTGGCCCCCAGCGCGAGGAGCCCGTCTCCGTGTTCTCCTCCTGTCGGCACATTGCAGCGTCAAGCTTCAAAGTGACGCTCTGTTAAAAAAAAAAAAAAATTTCACACGCAGAAAAAGACACAGAACCAAACTTCTCTGGCGGAACACGATGTTCTCACAGAGGAGGAGGAGGAAGAGGAGAATCTGTGTCACGTCGTATCGTCGCCCATCCAGAGGACCTGGATGGCTCGTTGCTGATTCCTCGACAAGCCAGCCGGCAGCAAGACACACACACACACACACACACACACACACGCACGCACACACACGGCTGACAGTATCTTTGCTCTAATCAGCATCTTAATTAGTCTGCTAGCAGCGCTCCATTAACACACATATCACTGCTAATTAAGCGGACACACACACACACACACACACACTGAGAGGAAGAGAGACATTAGAGATGCTTCTTCAAGTCTTATCAAATAAATAAATTTACAAAGCAGAATAACAAAAGTGAAGTTTAATCCGTCGACCTCGTTCTTCTCTCAGCAAAGAACAGCAGAACAAGCTCCGCCCCTCGATGATCCACGCTTTGCATTTTATTATTATAGGAATTAATTTTTCCTTCCGTACTTTCTACCAATCATCTAAAAAGGTTTCTTATTTAAATGATCCGACTCACTCTGCGCCGCATGCCTTGTTTCATTTCATATTCCCACCTTCATGTAATTAAACGGAACTATAGTTTCCCACATGGACCAGTATTCATAACAAACACGCTACATGCGTGTGTGAGTTCTGCTTCGTATGTCAATAGCCTCTCATCACATTTATGTCACGGTTGTCGTAGCGACAGCGAGGACCCAAATGCCGACAACTTGTTCCAAACCGATATTTAATTCTGAATTACAGGTAACGCAGGACGACGAGCCACGCGGTACGACGCCTCACCCGGGAAAGAGAGAACGGGGTCTACACACGGGCAGGTGGAGGTGATTGGACAACGGGGAACGAGACACAGGTGGACACAATGAGGGCGGGGCCAGCACTCACACAGGAGGAACCAATCAGGACCAGGGCAGACGACCACAGCGAGACAGGTGACACAAGGACTTCAAAATAAGACTCACAACAAGACAGAAACTCCAGATCCTGACAATTTAACAATCTAATCCCCGGGCACTAGGACCTGGGGGAGGCTGATGCGCTGGCTGAAGCCTCAAACTACGAGGCTGCAGGTTCCCCCTCAGCTGAGTGAGGGGCGACCCAACGTCATGAGAACACAGGTGTGTTCACGTTGACTCACACATCGAGCTCACCTCACACACCACGCTGACCCCCTGCTGTGAGGCCGTGATGTCACACCCCCTGAGGTCACGTGACCTGCGTCCCAAACTCACGCCGTATCGTTTACCTACTGGCGTATTCTCTCTCTGATGAAGGCCACGTTCCAGTGAGTCGGTCCATCCGCCCCTGATGAATATTATATTAAATATTATATCATTTGAAGTTTTGCTCCTCCGTTTGCTTTCAGATGTAATATTTCCTCAGCGGTCGTTCTTTATATGACGAGTGTCTCGCAGGTGAGTCACCTCCACGAGAACGCTGTGAAACATTGTCTGAACCACCACCACCGCTTTCTACACACACACACACACGCATGCACACACACCTACACACACACACACACACACACACACACACACACACACACACACACACACACACACACACACACACACACACTGGGCTGTGGGTGGCATCAAACAGGGTGCTGTGGGTGAACGATGAAGAGGAGCATGTTGCATGAGGCTCTAATGTCTTTGTGGAGTTGCCAGGCCCACAGCTCTGTGTCATGACTCCCCAGAGCTCCACCAGAGCTCCACCAGAGCTCCACCAGAGCTCCACCAGAGCTCCACCAGAGCTTCACCAGAGCTCCAACAGAGCTTCACCAGAGCTTCACCAGAGCTCCAACAGAGCTTCACCAGAGCTCCACCAGAGCTCCTCTTCTCCTCCACTCCCCAAATCAGCCTCACTCTGAGCTCGGAGAAACAAAAACAAAAGAAAATACAAGTTGAAAAAGCTCTTTGTTGCCATGCCGATTATTGCATTTCGAGAAGGGATAAAAAACCTTCCGATAATATCTGGATTGTTTCAGTGCGTTGCCCAAAGGCACTTCTTTTGTTTTGTGTCACGGCGTTTCATCCATCCACATTTCTTTAGAAGCAGAATTCCGTCAGATATCTTAATGGCTGCCGGCGTGCGGCGCCGCTTCGCACCAGCAGCCCATGGCAACGGCCGTCTTCCAGAAACCCATGCTCTCATTATCGCCATGTAATGCGCCACACGACCACCAGGGGGCAGATCACACGTGTGACACATTTTAAATATATATATATATATATAAATATATTTAAATAAATAAATATATATAAATTTATATATATTACAAATATATATATATTTATTATACATGTATATATATACATATACACGTATATATATTTATTTATATTATATATAAATATATTTTAATATGTATATATTACTGGAACAACAACTCCCCCGAAGATCACTGAAACGAGAATCTCTCTCATTCCCTTCCCCCTATCCACAGACACCTGTGGTTGTTTTTCTCCCAGGACCTTTCAAGGCTATCTCCATGGCAACGACCATCTTGCGGACTGAGAACTCTGTCTGTTGTGGCCTGGGGGAAGACGACATACCAGAACACGCACACACGAACTTTCAATAATACTGATTCGCATTCACTACCCCCCTCCCCCCATCCCACGCCTTCGCCTGCTTTTCACCCCCAGTGTGACCGGACGGGCTGTGCTGGCGCTGCTGTGTTGGCGCCGGACCGGCTGGCTGCTTGTCGGTGCTGGTTACCTTCTGCCCCCAATGGATGGGCTTAGATCACCCAGTTGTTGGATTACCTCGCCCCCCCTTCCCACTCGTTGCAAGTCATGTCTAAAATGTATGTGTTTATGTGCTAAGGTGTTTTTTCCTGCTCCCACACTGTACCTCTCGGGCATAGTCGGGGGGTTGGTGTTTTTTCTCGCCTTCTTCCCTCATGTTATGCTGTAATCTTTCATCCACCCTTTCTTGTAATTTCGATGCTTTTGTACCTGTACTCTGGCAAACGACAAATAAATATATCAATCAATCAATCAATATATGTATACACTTATTTAAATATGTTTGAGTTGGGACGAGATCCCACATTTGAGTGCATCTCATCCTCATAAATAGAAAAATGTACAAAAGCCAATAATCAGTTTCAGTAGATGTCAAACTCTATCTGATCCCATTTGTTTTGTGTAAGTTTTATCATTTTTATTCTTAAAGAATAAGCAAACAAGATGAGAAGACATGTCGTGTCACATAATCACCAGAAACATAACAAAATCTCCCAAAACTAAACATAACAATATAATTGACGACGTGAAGATGTTTCATTGGATGAGTCTAAACACTGGGAGGCGATTGCACAACGTTCAACGTTTACATTTCAGTCGCGGAAATGACCATCGTAAAGGCTCCTTTAGAAAGATGGAAATACTCTTAATAACATCATTAATATTTGAAATACCAATCCGATATACTTTTAATACATTGTAATTACAGACTTATGTTCAAACATTGAATTGAAATCAGGTGAAATTAGTGAATTAAACACAAATAAAGTAAAAATAATTCAATAAGAGAGGAGAAACATAAATATCATAAAGCGTTACTACTGTACAGGTCATGCAGCGAGACGTCACTGTATGTGGCTACATGTTAAAGGAAATAAATAAAATATGTGTTCACACACAACGTCTCAATCACAAAGAATGGAACCGAGATAAATGAACCTTTGATCTCCGTTGTTAGTGAACTCTAAAGAATCAAACAGGCTGCAGGTCCTGGTGGTTCATGGTATTTGGAGTTAGTCCACATCTACAGGGATAACAACCCTCAGTGTATGTCACATGTTAACCTTGTTGTGACTGTAATCCTACTAGTATATAAGGTACCATATATGGTTCCTTACCCGTTGTGGTAAAGAAGTAAGTTACCATATTTGGTTCCTGGTCCGTTTGTGGTAAAGAAGGAATTCACCATATTTGGTTCCTTGCCCGTGTGTGGTAAAGAAGGAATTTACCATATTTGGTTTCTTGCCAATTGTGGTAAAGAAGGACATTACCATATATGGTCCCTTCCCCATAAGCACCAGGTAGTAGAACAACGACATGCAGCCTCCATGGCTTCAAGAACTTGTGTGCAAAATCTTTTATAATAAACTCCACGTCGTATTTTCAAAGCTCGTTTTGTAAACACGTCGTAATTACGTGTTGCGTGTTGTTTGGCATTCACGGCCCCGTCCTTTATTTTTTAAATCTGGAAACAATGGACGACTCAGAGGTTGCAGACTGATTATGGTTGTATTAATTTGGCTTGTTAGGCAGATGTAATGTTTAAACTCAGAGGCAACCAAAGGGGAAAAAAATCATCTGCGTGAAAAATCTATGAAAATAATGGCGTCAAAGGCTGAAGTCTGAAGGCTTGTTTGTGCTTTTTATTTCTGTTGACCCACAGATACTTTAAAGTATCCGTGTTCTTCTGGAACCTTCAAAGAATAGATAATAAAGTGCCTTTGTCAGCAGTTTTGATGAGTTTCTTCTGAATGTCCAGGACATGAGTCGAGAGAGCGGATGGGCTGGAGGTCATATCCCTATAATACAAGCTATACATGTGTGTATATATATATTTATATACATCTAAAGATTAAAATACTTTCTTCAGATTCAGATGTCCCCAAAATACATTCATACCGTGTAATTATGTTTTGGGGTAGAACATCAATAATAATCATACTAATATAGAAGTAAAAGCCAATTTGGCAACAAAAAGAAAAGACAAATATTTCATATTTTCTTTCTTAGTGCAATCTGAGTTAAAACCTGGAATTTTTGGAATGCTCTTTGTCGATATGACATAACGCTTCTGTATTAAAGTGGTTCATGAAGCGAGAAGATGCTCAGAAATAAACCAGTTCGTGCTCCCAGTGTAATAAAGTAGAAAAAGATTGATACATTACTTCCGTAGTATACATGATATTGTAAATAGTGAAGTTCAGGCCCTTTTGTTATAAGTATGAAATCAACAATACATCTTGTGTGTTTGACATAATTCACCTTAGAAAACGCTGCGGACCTGAAACTCGCTTTAACACTATTTTAATCGTCATTAATCGTAAAATTATCCTTGGTTGTCACTGATCGGTTTTTAACGGATATATTTTAGCAAAGGAATGTGTGTGCTGTCGATCTAACATAAATAAAAACATAACAAATATGCAAACAAACATAAAAAAAATGGCGAGATACACAATGTACAGAATATGTACAATTGAAACCGTTCGGATCAGGCACCTTATATGTTCGTAATCTCCGTTTTATAAGGTCGTCGCGAGGTGTTCCGGGATGTGATGTTCCAGTCCCGGTCATATAAAGTCCAGTTTTACAAGATCACGAAGAAATGAAACAAACCGGGTTCAAACGAACGCGAGTCGCCGCGTGTTCTCACCCTCTGAGTTTCTTTTAGTTGACGTAGTAAAGCCAGTAGATGACGTTGAAGAGGGAGAAGACGGCTGGGAAGATGACCCGCGACCATTTGTCAATGGAGTTCACGTCAGTCAAGTCGGGGATGTTGATCTTCAGCTGCGACGCGCGCCTCCGTAGACGGCTCTTCTTCTGGGTCATGTGACACTCCAGCGTGTTGCGCCCAAAGTTGTGCCGGGCCAGGCCCGCCTTGCGGTACTGCAGCGTGGAGCTGTCGTACGTCAGCATGGTGTTCCGCGGGTCGTTGAGGCCCAGAGCCAGCTCCGACACGCCCATGTCGTTCTTGATGTCCAAGGTGCCCAGAAGGATGTTTTCATGCGTGTCCATCTGAGGAAGAGTCAAGTGGGCGGGGCCTATTATAACAGTTTACTCACATTTAACCCAGCATGACAACGCTAGATGGTAGATGGAGAGGAAGATGGTGTCAATCAACTCAAGATACATGGGAGCTACATTCACCAGGAGGCCGAAAAGTCATCTAAATATCTGCTGGTGTTGAACTTCTGTCTGCTGGATGTTCTTCATGATGTGAACATATGTCAGTGTTGTGTTTGTTCGGCAGTGTCAGTGGATAGAAGCAGTTTTTAACCCTTTAAGGGGCTCGTTGTAATACTTTGAAATTCAAAATGTCAACACTACAATGCTATTGGAGGACATACCAATCCTGTTTTACTGTTTTTTTAAAGGTAGATAATCAACATCAACGAAGTTACCATACATGGTTCCTTGCCCGTTGTGTCAAAGAACGAAGTTACCATATGTGGTTCCTTGCTCATTGTGGTAAAGAAGGAAGTTACCATACATGGTTCCTTGCCCGTTGTGTTAAAGAACGAAGTTACCATATGTGGTTCCTTGCTCATTGTGGTAAAGAAGGAAGTTACCATACATGGTGCAGTGCATGTTGTGGTGAAGAAGTAAGTTACCATATATGGTTCCACATCCGTTAAAGGCTTTTAAGTACATTTTAAAATCCATTTTTGCAGTACCTTGTTCTTGTGTTCTCCGAGTCCAATGGCTCCGTCGTCCACAAAGATGGGTTCCCACAGCGGGTCGTGACCATCGAGGTCCCTCTGCTTCATCCGGGCGTACAGAGTGTCGTCTCGGCCCACGACGCTGCCCACCAGCCACTGCAGGAAACACAATCACCACGGTTACTCGAGCCTCCGGAGAGCCACCGCAGAGGAGTCAGGACTGGTGTTAGATGAGGAAGTGAAGGCTACATGGTAGTGTTGGATGAGGAAGTGAATGCTACATGGTAGTGTTGGATGAGGAAGTGAAGGCTACATGGTAGTGTTGGATGAGGAAGTGAAGGCTACATGGTAGTGTTGGATGAGGAAGTGAAGGCTACATGGTAGTGTTGGATGAGGAAGTGAAGGCTACATGGTAGTGTTGGATGAGGAAGTGAAGGCTACATGGCAGTGTTGGATGAGGAAGTGAAGGCTACATGGTAGTGTTGGATGAGGAAGTGAATGCTACATGGTAGTGTTGGATGAGGCAACATGGTAGTGTTGGATGAGGAAGTGAAGGCTACATGGTAGTGTTGGATGAGGAAGTGAAGGCTACATGGTAGTGTTGGATGAGGAAGTGAAGGCTACATGGTAGTGTTGGATGAGGAAGTGAAGGCTACATGGTAGTGTTGGATGAGGAAGTGAAGGCTACATGGTAGTGTTGGATGAGGAAGTGAAGGCTACATGGTAGTGTTGGATGAGGAAGTGAAGGCTACATGGTAGTGTTGGATGAGGAAGTGAAGGCTACATGGTAGTGTTGGATGAGGAAGTGAAGGCTACATGGTAGTGTTGGATGAGGAAGTGAAGGCTACATGGTAGTGTTGGATGAGGAAGTGAAGGCTACATGGTAGTGTTGGATGAGGAAGTGAAGGCTACATGGTAGTGTTGGATGAGGAAGTGAAGGCTACATGGTAGTGTTGGATGAGGAAGTGAAGGCTACATGGTAGTGTTGGATGAGGAAGTGAAGGCTACAT
The DNA here is from genome assembly GCF_029220125.1 of Pseudoliparis swirei. Lineage (NCBI taxonomy): Eukaryota > Metazoa > Chordata > Actinopteri > Perciformes > Liparidae > Pseudoliparis > Pseudoliparis swirei. Next base: position 210,666 of record NC_079390.1, read on the forward strand.
GGTAGTGTTGGATGAGGAAGTGAAGGCTACATGGTAGTGTTGGATGAGGAAGTGAAGGCTACATGGTAGTGTTGGATGAGGAAGTGAAGGCTACATGGTAGTGTTGGATGAGGAAGTGAAGGCTACATGGTAGTGTTGGATGAGGAAGTGAAGGCTACATGGTAGTGTTGGATGAGGAAGTGAAGGCTACATGGTAGTGTTGGATGAGGAAGGAAGGCTACATGGTAGTGTTGGATGAGGAAGTGAAGGCTACATGGTAGTGTTGGATGAGGAAGTGAAGGCTACATGGTAGTGTTGGATGAGGAAGTGAAGGCTACATGGTAGTGTTGGATGAGGAAGTGAAGGCTACATGGTAGTGTTGGATGAGGAAGTGAAGGCTACATGGTAGTGTTGGATGAGGAAGTGAAGGCTACATGGTAGTGTTGGATGAGGAAGTGAAGGCTACATGGTAGTGTTGGATGAGGAAGTGAAGGCTACATGGTAGTGTTGGATGAGGAAGTGAAGGCTACATGGTAGTGTTGGATGAGGAAGTGAAGGCTACATGGTAGTGTTGGATGAGGAAGTGAAGGCTACATGGTAGTGTTGGATGAGGAAGTGAAGGCTACATGGTAGTGTTGGATGAGGAAGTGAAGGCTACATGGTAGTGTTGGATGAGGAAGTGAAGGCTACATGGTAGTGTTGGATGAGGAGTGAAGGCTACATGGTAGTGTTGGATGAGCAAGTGAACGCTACATGGTAGTGTTGGATGAGAGGAAGTGAAGGCTACATGGTAGTGTTGGATGAGGAAGTGAAGGCTACATGGTAGTGTTGGATGAGGAAGTGAAGGCTACATGGTAGTGTTGGATGAGGAAGTGAAGGCTACATGGTAGTGTTGGATGAGGAAGTGAAGGCTACATGGTAGTGTTGGATGAGGAAGTGAAGGCTACATGGTAGTGTTGGATGAGGAAGTGAAGGCTACATGGTAGTGTTGGATGAGGAAGTGAAGGCTACATGGTAGTGTTGGATGAGGAAGTGAAGGCTACATGGTAGTGTTGGATGAGGAAGTGAAGGCTACATGGTAGTGTTGGATGAGGAAGTGAAGGCTACATGGTAGTGTTGGATGAGGAAGTGAAGGCTACATGGTAGTGTTGGATGAGGAAGTGAAGGCTACATGGTAGTGTTGGATGAGGAAGTGAAGGCTACATGGTAGTGTTGGATGAGGAAGTGAAGGCTACATGGTAGTGTTGGATGAGGAAGTGAAGGCTACATGGTAGTGTTGGATGAGGAAGTGAAGGCTACATGGTAGTGTTGGATGAGGAAGTGAAGGCTACATGGTAGTGTTGGATGAGGAAGTGAAGGCTACATGGTAGTGTTGGATGAGGAAGTGAAGGCTACATGGTAGTGTTGGATGAGGAAGTGAAGGCTACATGGTAGTGTTGGATGAGGAAGTGAAGGCTACATGGTAGTGTTGGATGAGAGTGAAGGCTACATGGTAGTGTTGGATGAGGAAGTGAAGGCTACATGGCAGTGTTGGATGAGGAAGTGAAGGCTACATGGTAGTGTTGGATGAGGAAGTGAAGGCTACATGGTAGTGTTGGATGAGGAAGTGAAGGCTACATGGTAGTGTTGGATGAGGAAGTGAAGGCTACATGGTAGTGTTGGATGAGGAAGTGAAGGCTACATGGTAGTGTTGGATGAGGAAGTGAAGGCTACATGGTAGTGTTGGATGAGGAAGTGAAGGCTACACGGCAGTGTTGGATGAGGAAGTGAAGGCTACACGGTAGTGTTGGATGAGGAAGTGAAGGCTACACGGTAGTGTTGGATGAGGAAGTGAAGGCTACACGGTAGTGTTGGATGAGGAAGTGAAGGCTACATGGTAGTGTTGGATGAGGAAGTGAAGGCTACATGGTAGTGTTGGATGAGGAAGTGAAGGCTACATGGTAGTGTTGGATGAGGAAGTGAAGGCTACATGGTAGTGTTGGATGAGGAAGTGAAGGCTACATGGTAGTGTTGGATGAGGAAGTGAAGGCTACATGGTAGTGTTGGATGAGGAAGTGAAGGCTACATGGTAGTGTTGGATGAGGAAGTGAAGGCTACATGGTAGTGTTGGATGAGGAAGTGAAGGCTACATGGTAGTGTTGGATGAGGAAGTGAAGGCTACATGGTAGTGTTGGATGAGGAAGTGAAGGCTACATGGTAGTGTTGGATGAGGAAGTGAAGGCTACATGGTAGTGTTGGATGAGGAAGTGAAGGCTACATGGTAGTGTTGGATGAGGAAGTGAAGGCTACATGGTAGTGTTGGATGAGGAAGTGAAGGCTACACGGCAGTGTTGGATGAGGAAGTGAAGGCTACATGGTAGTGTTGGATGAGGAAGTGAAGGCTACACGGCAGTGTTGGATGAGGAAGTGTCCTCACACTCGGCTCTTCATCACGGCGGTGCCTCTGCAGAACACACACGGAGGCCTCGCTCCGAAGGGAAGAGACTCTCCTACCTTGTTGGGGTCCATCCTCATCTTCTCATTGTTGGCCAGCGTTAGCTTCTCAGCTGCTCGTTTCTGACGCTGAGGTCCTCGCCCAAAGAAGATGTAGTTGACCAGCGCGTACTCCAGCAGGGCGAGGAAGACGAAGACGAAGCAGCCCATGAGGTACATGTCGATGGCCTTGACGTAGGGGATCTTGGGGAGCGTTTCTCTCAGGTGGGTGTTAATGGTGGTCATGGTGAGCACCGTGGTGATGCCTGCAGGAGGAAGACCGTATTCATCACGGCAGGAACACGGATCCACGAGGCTGCAGTGGACTCACACATTCATTTCCTTCTGATTAAATCAAGAGCAACCAAAGAGCAACTTCCCACCAGCCGGGAAGCCAAATGGCGGACACGTTCAGACCCGCGGCTCCTCTGTCGTGCTCTGACAGCTTCACATGTTTTAAGGCTCTTCGAGGCGTCTCCTTGATCTTCTCCAGACCAGGTCTGTGTTTGATTAGGCCCGCCGGGATCAGTGAAGCCGAGGGTCTCACCCCCGAGGGTCTCACCGTGCATCGGGAGGTGAGCTGAAGGATGTGCACCTGAAGCGCCGCTGCAGAGATTTGGAATTCAAATATCGACCTCGGTCTGGTTCATTAGCGGAGAACTCCCACTGAGAAGAGTCGAGAGACACTTTTTAAATCCTCGCCCAGCGAGCTGTGGATGAGCGAATCCTGTCAGACCGAGATTCTGCTCATTATGAGTGGCATGCTGGCTCCTGCTACACACACACAAACTCATGTTTTAAGTGAGTATGGGCGACTATGGATCAGTGGGTAGCAGGTCCGTCTTTCAATCAGTGGGTTGGAGGTTCAATCCCCGCCCTAGCCGATGTGTCCTTGAGCAAGACACTTAACCCTGAATTGCTCCCTGTAGCTGCGTCTACGTCTGGTGTGTGAATGTAACAGGATTGTAAGTCGCTTTGTATAAAAGCGTCAGCTAAATGACATATAATAATAATAAAAGTGAGCGAGCCAAAGACAAATGACTGTGTACATATATTTCTATATATATATTTTGTTGTTGAGTTTTTATAATCTATTTCATAAAATATATATATAAAAAAAAGAAATAAAATATTATTTATAAAATATATATATACATATTTAAGGTAACCCAAAAAAAATTTCTTTAAAAATATATTTTTTCGGTTACTTTACTTTGATATATAATATATATATATATATTATAATATATATCTTTTTTTTTTCTTTCTTTGAGTTTTTATTACCTATTTTATAAAATAAAAAATATATATATTTACCCTCTCCCAAAAATATATATTTTTTTACAAATAACCGAAAATAAATAAGAAAGAAAAAAAAACTACTTGTATATATATATATATATATATATATGAAATTAGTGTAACTGAAACAATTATGAAATATATTTTTGTATTAAAATATAAATGTTATAATATATATCAAATATATATGTATGTGATTTAATTTCATATTCTTGTTGCAAAGTAGTGCACTTACGTTGTGCCTCTGCAGCGTTCTCTGTGTGCCGGAGCCGGAGACGAGGGGCCTGATTGTAAAGCTTGTTTTCATTGCACGATATAATAATTGTGTTCTCTGCTCCTATATCGAGCTTGTGAATCCGCCCACGTCGGCTTTCTACTCTGCCGTGAAAGCACGCACAGCATCGGTTCCTTTTAAGGCAATTTCAACAGAGTCTCAGTGAACAATTACTGAGTCATGTGACAGCTGTCACGAAGCCGTCAGGTGACCCGTAACAACAACGGACTCGGACGCACACAGCGACTACGTGACGCAGCGTCGCGGGGCCGGTTGATCGCCATAAACCAGGTCAAAATAAAGTGGTCCCTGAATCGGGTGTGACCCGCCTCCATTCCGGAGTATTACCTTTTTTTCCCTCTCTCCATTAAATCCCATGCATGCCTTACCCCCGCATCACTGGAGGCAGCTCCGTCGTCAATCAGCGGGATTGCCTTGTCGACTAAAGCGAGGGATGGGCTGAAGGATGGATGGAACCGGGCGGAGGGAGCTGGAAAGATGATGACAGGCAGCTTCCAATAGACACGGAGGAAGCTCAACAGGAAGCTTACGGGCTGCACACGCCTCAGCGTGACGGGGGTATGGAGGCTCAGAGGCTCTTTGAAGGAAGACAGAATCCATCTTGTCTGCAGCAACATGTGAGGAACCTGTTCACCGTGGTTGCAGGAGGAGGGAACTGGCGGGAAGGAAAACCGTTTTCTACAAACGTCTTCATGAATGTTTCGGTCGGATATTTTCATCTAGATCCAAATATGTGTCCTTCAATCCAATTCAGATTATTTTGTATAGCCCATTATCACAAATTCCCCTCAGAGGGCTTTACAGTCTGTACACATAGACATCCCTGACCTTTGACCTTTGAAATCGAAAAAAAAACCTTTCAGGGGAAAAAATATGGTTCAACAATCTCTCTAGTGGGGTAACATGGTACTACAAGCTCTCTAGTGGGGTAATATGGTACTACAAGCCCCCTAGTGGGGTAATATGGTACTACAGGCTCTCTAGTGGGGTAACATGGTACTACAAGCTCTCTAGTGGGGTAACATGGTACTACAAGCTCTCTAGTGGGGTAACATGGTACTACAAGCTCTCTAGTGGGGTAACATGGTACTACAAGCCTCTAGTGGGGTAACATGGTACTACAAGCCTCTAGTGGGGTAACATGGTACTACAAGCCTCTAGTGGAGTAACATGGTACTACAAGCTCTCTGGCCGGGTAACATGGTACTACAAGCTCTCTAGTGGGGTAACATGGTACTACAAGCTCTCTAGTGGGGTAACATGGTACTACAAGCTCTCTAGTGGGGTAATATGGTACTACAAGCCCTCTAGTGGGGTAACATGGTACTACAAGCCCTCTAGTGGGGTAACATGGTACTACAAGCTCTCTAGTGGGGTAATATGGTACTACAAGCTCTCTAGTGGGGTAATATGGTACTACAAGCTCTCTAGTGGGGTAACATGGTACTACAAGCCCTCTAGTGGGGTAACATGGTACTACAAGCTCTCTAGTGGGGTAATATGGTACTACAGGCTCTCTAGTGGGGTAATATGGTACTACAAGCCCTCTAGTGGGGTAACATGGTACTACAAGCTCTCTAGTGGGGTAACATGGTACTACAAGCTCTCTAGTGGGGTAACATGGTACTACAAGCCCTCTAGTGGGGTAATATGGTACTACAAGCTCTCTAGTGGGGTAATATGGTACTACAAGCTCTCTAGTGGGGTAATATGGTACTACAAGCTCTCTAGTGGGGTAACATGGTACTACAAGCCCTCTAGTGGGTAACATGGTACTACAAGCCTCTAGTGGGGTAACATGGTACTACAAGCCTCTAGTGGGGTAACATGGTACTACAAGCTCTCTAGTGGGGTAACATGGTACTACAAGCTCTCTAGTGGGGTAACATGGTACTACAAGCCCTCTAGTGGGGTAACATGGTACTACAAGCCCTCTAGTGGAGTAACATGGTACTACAAGCTCTCTAGTGGGGTAACATGGTACTACAAGCTCTCTAGTGGGGTAATGTGGTACTACAAGCTCTCTAGTGGGGCAACATGGTACTACAAGCTCTCTAGTGGGGTAACATGGTACTACAAGCTCTCTAGTGGGGTAACATGGTACTACAAGCTCTCTAGTGGGGTAACATGGTACTACACGCTCTCTAGTGGGGTAATATGGTACTACAAGCTCTCTAGTGGGGTAATATGGTACTACAAGCCCTCTAGTGGGGTAACATGGTACTACACACTCTCTAGTGGGGTAATATGGTACTACATGCTCTCTAGGGGTAAAGTTTAAAGTGGCATCTTTTATATATTTGATTATTTAGATCAACTACAATGTTTATTTCTCATCATGAATATTGTGGAAAAGACCAAAACTCTTTTCTACCAACGTCTTCATCCTTCGTCGTGTTATTGAATCTTTAGGTTATAAATGTTCTCGTCATGTGAAACATCTTCTACGTGTCGTTCCCTCGTCTTCCTCCACTTCCTCGCCTCCTTTGCCCTTGAAGTGAGTCACGTGAATGTGATGAGGTAAGCAGAGTGAAGCTCATGTGGAGCTTCCTCTGCTGGCTCTAGCTCTAATCTCTCTCTCTCTCACCCAGAGCCACTCGGGCGGCGGAGGCGTCGTAGTTGATCCAGAAGGAGACCCAGGAGAGGATGGTGATGAGGATGGAAGGCATGTAGGTCTGCAGGATGAAGTATCCGATGTTCCTCTTCAGCTTGAAGCTCAGGGACAGACGAGGGTACGAGCCTGAGAGGAGACGGAGGACAGAGCCGACGGTCAGAGGAACGTCGGGGGGGAGGAGCCTCTGACTCACGTTCAACATGAAGCTGAGCATCTACTGCACACACACTTTAAATGGCAATCAAAAGCTCCTCTAGAGAGAGTCTCTCAAAACTCAGAGAAATGTATGAATACGTTATTGATTTAAATGTCAAATTCATGAACTTTTACTGTGAAAAAGAAAAGAGGGAAACACTTTTAAATCACCCGGAGGCCAAAAGGTGAATTTAGTCCCAACAACACAATAGAAGGATACTTACAAACCCAGAAGAGCGAGCAGCAATGTTGCTTCATGACAACAAAAACGACCGATCGGTCGTTACATGAGAAGAATTTAAATCCCAAATGGCGGCCAACATGTCCGTTTTGGAGACCTGGACTCAAACCTCTAACTTTGTTCTGCTTCACTTCTTCAAAGTCAAACTTTGCAGGGAGAATCTTAACATATTTGAATATGATCTGAGAGAGTTTTAAACCTTTCAACTGCCACATTCCAAACATATAATCATCCTGGAAGTGCTTTTTTTCAGTTCAGACCTGAAGTTTTGATATTTTTTCAGTGTGCTATCTTCATTTACTCTCACCCAGTAACATATAGACTGATATGTACACATATGAACAAAAGAACAACTATTTTAAAAAGGTACAAATGTAAAAATGATTAAAATAGCCCCCTAGTGGTTGCAGAGTGCAGCCTTTTTAGTTTGGGGATGAACTTATCGGAGCAGAGGCCTAAACAAAGCCTGGTGCTTAAAGGGTTAAGGTTGCTGTGAGAGTTTCTCCCTCTTCAGGAGTTCTTCTTACAACTTCTTTATTAACAACAGCTTCTCGTTCCTGTATTTCATCATGAGTTTCTGTTTGTGTTGAGCGTTTATTGCACAACATTTTTAAATATCAATCAAAAGGTCTCCACAGAGACTCTCAGAACTCATAGAAATCAATGAATACATTATTGATTTAAATGTCATTTTTTGGGGGTAAAGTGTTGAACTTTTGACTGTGAAAAAGAAAACAGTGAAACACTTTCATCACAAAAGGGCAAAAGTTGAATTGTGTCCAAACAACAGAATGGAGGTGAGGGTTCCTCACAGGAGACCTCCTCTTCAGGAGTTCTTCTTCACAGCTTCTACTTCCTGGGTATGACATCACATCGGCTGTGTGTGTTCTGCGTTTCCACAGAACTGCAACGCGTCGATATTTCTCTCTTTACTCGTTGTGCTTATTTCGCTCATTTTGAAATCAGCCTGCAGTTGGAGTTTTTTTGCTAAACCGTGTCGCCACACACATTCCCCTTGAGAATACACGCCGCGAGCTGCAGGGAGGAGGAGGGGCGTGGACGAGCGAGGGAACTACGGCGGCTCATCATCAGGCAACGAGGACACGCCCTCTCCTTGGAGCGGAGCGGGTCCTCGTGATTTGGTAAACGCTCCGGCTCTTCAGCTGACGCGTCTCCGGATGCCCCCTAGAGGTCACTCGCTGCACTGCGCCACGGGCAGCACAATAAAGGGAATCCCTGCTTACCATAACTCTGTAAGCGGCAGTTACACAGATACACACACACAAACACACACACACACACAAACACACACGCACACAAACACACACACACAAACAAACACACAAACACACACGCACACACACACACAAACACACACACAAACAAACACACACACACAACACACACACACAACACACAAACACACACACACACACACACCCACACACACACACAAACACACACACACACACGTACACTCATGCAGATACAAACATGGTGCATCGGAAAGCATTGTGTTATTAATGGAGTCGGGGGGGCCGTGTGACCCGATCCAAACTAGCCCTCTCATTGGTGGAGCCACCACGCTGTCACGGCGTTCTCTGCAGCATCCAATCAGAGAGCAGAACAGTTGTTTGCTCGCGTGACAAATGCAGGAATATGAAAATGCATAAGAGGTGAATATTTGATTGTATCAGACAGTATTCTTGTTGTTTCTGTCACACTGTACTCCACCTCCCAGGGCGCTACTCATCCATGTTCCTGGAAGCTTTTTCTCTTTTCAATAAGTGCAAATTGGGGGGAAAGAGTTGCACAATGCCTTCTTTATACCATAATACTAAGGAAATGAAAATAAACCTTACAGACAGAAAATAACAAACATAATGAACATAAGTAGGAGGTACATGTGTGCATATGTACACAACAATAACACGTAAAGAATGCTTCAAGGCAACATTTACTTCCGGGCTAAAACTGTTGTTAATTCAGGAATATAAAAAATGTATAAGAGGTGAATATTTCATTGTATCAGACATATTTCTTGTTGTTTATTGACGTTATACAAGTCATAGTGTCTTCCACCTCCAGGACGGTACTTCATTTAAAATGTTGGGATGTGTGTCTGTACATTTACACGTCGTTGTTTCTGGAAATTGGTGGATATTATATGCAGATTGGGGAAAAAAGTAAACTTCCATAATGACTTCTTTGTACCATAATCCTGAGAAATGAGATAAATCTTACAGACAGAAAATAGAAAATAATAACCCACACGTACAAAACAATAACACGTAAAGTGTGTATTTCCGGGAGTAATACTGTCATCTTCTACATCCACGAGGATTCATGCCCCTCCACCCGCTCGTCATACTCACCTGTGGAGAAGACGACGTTCTTGGAGATGAGGTTGTGGCCCACGATGGAGAACTGCGGCAGCTCGATCTTGTCCACGCCCGTCACCGCGTTGTTTCCTCCTCGCCAGTGGAACTCGATGTCGTCGGTCGTGTAGCCGTCTGAAATATAGGTGCAGAGGATTATTAATGCTTATATATATAAATAAAAAAAAAAATATATAAAAAAAATATACAAACACAGTAATATATATATATATTTCATATACTGTATATAATATATATATATATATATATATATAATATATATATATATATAATTATATATATATATAATATATATATAATATATATGTAAAATAATTCTAAATATGTATTATATAATTTGTATTATATATTATATCTACATATAATTATAATTAATAATAATAATAATAATTAATTATTATATAATTATTATACTATATACTATAATATATATTATAATGATAATATAATATATATAGACACAGTAATATATATATATATATTAATAATGAATTATTATATAATTATTATACTATATATACTATAATATATATATATATATATATTTTGAGAGGACAAGAAAAGAGAATCACGGGTCCATACGCAGAATCTGAGTCAACTTGACGTCCCCTGAGCGGCTGAATGATTAACTACCGAGAGCTGAGCGACGACATAAACGGCCCGGCTCCGTTTTCATCTCCACAACCCAGAGAAGTCTTTGAGCCGACGAGCAGCGAGCGCATTAATATCAATCCCAACCACAGCGACTCGCTCTTTTGCTCTCGTTTTGGCCCAATCAGCAGAGACGTGGCGGCGAGGCGGCGCCGATAAGTGAGGGAGTAACGTGTAGGTACAGTGGGAGACAAGCGGCGCCGTGGAAAACAAGAGAAGAAGAAAAAAGGAGGTAAAAATGTGCATCAGACCATAAAAGTTGCCTCTTGCGTAATCCAGAGCCCAGCTGACATGTCTGTTGACTCCGGGGCATAGAGAGAGGATGGGAAGGAGGTGAGGAGGCGAGGAGGCGAGGTGAGGCCAGCTGTGGTTAACAACCGGCTCAATTAAAACAGCACTTTGCTAAATAATGAACAGAGAGCTTGTGGGCGGGCATGTGCACGGACGCCTTAATGAAGCCGTTCTGAGGCCTCAGCAGAAGTTGACATTATAAAAAAAAAAATGTAAATTACAAAAAATTGCCGAATGCTGAGAATAAAACACGAGTCGAGCCGAGCAGCTCCTCTCAGACGGCGTTATTGCTTTTCCACGTCGGGATTCTTTAGGGCCACAAAGGAGCTCATCCTCAGTTAGATGTTATATTTGTTATATTTGTATATATAGCAGATTCATATAAAGCGTATTAAATGAGGCCGAGACTCGCAGCTGAATATTGAAGTCGTGCATCACGACTGTCTCGTATTACATGTTGCGCAACCGCAGGAGGAACAACTGGACGGCACATCTGGATTCCTTTTTTTAGTTTTTCACTCAACATGAAACATGATAATAATCTGAGTCACGCAACATGTAGCATTGAGCCTTTGATGTTGTAGCATTGTGGCGTAGCGCTGGCGTGTTAGCTTCGCTCCATGTGTGTGTGTGTGGGCGGTGACGACGAAGGGAAGAACCTTTCATCGATCGCTGCTCCATAATATGGACCACGCCTCCTCTTCTCTTCCTCTCTTGTTCTCTCCATTTCTCCATCTTCTCTCACTTGTTACCTTCGCATTGAAAATGCGGAAGGTTATGTTTTGATCACCGTGTATTTATTTATATATTTGTATGCATGTTACTCGCATAACTCAAAAAGTATTTAACCGAATCGCATGGAATTTGGTGGGATGATTGGTTATTATCCGGGGACCATTTGATTAGATTTTGGGATTGATCGGGTCAAAGGTCAAGGTCATAAAAAGGTGAACATCTTCTATTTACCATAGCGCGGTCAATTTTTATCCAATTGGCAACTAATGCCAACATGTTCATAATTCAATGCCCAATCTTGTGATATGCGAAGGTATGCGCTCTACCGAGTGCCCGTTCTAGTTTTTCATTGTTTTTTTTAAACATGTATTTAGCCATGAACATCCTCACTGAGTCCTGACAGCAGCTCATCACACAGGTTCAGACAATACATCATGAAACAGAGACAATATAAAAAAAGAAAGATATTTTTTTTAGATCACAGCATGAATAAAAACCCCAAACTAAGATCCTCCAGCCGACTCCGCCCCCCCCCCCCTCCCCTCTCTGTTATCCTGCTGTCCGTCTGTCTTCCCCTCTACCTCTCCTCCTCCCCTCCGTCCTCCATCCCCCTGTTCCGCTTAATTAACACTCGTGTGACCTGTTTAGTGGCTCTGAATTATTGAAGCGGCGTCCTCCGCGGCCGCCTTCTCCCTCACCCTCGCTCGCCCACGTCTCGTGGTCCTGGTGAGTCGTTCAGGCGTACTCTAAAAAGTAATGTATTCCCAAAAAACATTCATGTAGAGGGGGGCGGGGGGGGGGGGTCCATCCACTCTATCCGGTAAGAAGCCGGTGAGACGACGTGCGGACCGTGAAGTGCTTCTCCACTAAGTGCAGAGCACGAGGAAATTGTATTAGTCGACGTGGGATGGAATACAGGAGGCCGGCGGGGCGGGGGAGGGGAGGGGGAGGGGGGGCTAACTTAATTTCAGACACATTCCTTAAGTGATAAAATGGCGACTCCTCTACTTGAGATTAAAACATTGAAATGGGTGGATGTGGATCTGAATGATGAGAGCTCGGTTCACTGACTCCTCGTCTGGCTGCAGCACCTCAGGGTGCCTCGCTGCGAGAGGATCGATGTCTCCTGAGGACGAGCCGCCTCGGCCCTCCTGAGGATCTCAATATGATGCAGACATATTGTTTTCAATTCATGAGAGTAAATATGATGTGAGATGTTTGTAAATTTACTAAACAAGGGATTAAATGAAGATGTATTTCTATTGTAGGAGTCCAACAACATTAAAGTGGATGGAAGAATGGTCAACTCCTTTTTGGTTTTGAAAAGGATTATTTATAAAACATTTTTTGAAGGTTATAAGTGTGATTGAAACTTATGTATATGGGAGATGTATGTGGATGTATATATATAGATAGATATATTTTCCTCTTTATTATTAATCTTATGATTTATTTTATTATAATAAAGTAGGATAGGAATATATAAGCATTTTATATATATATATATATATTAAAAAATAGAAAAATATATGTATATATATACATATATATATATATATATATTTCTTTTCTTTATTATTTTTCTTTATTTTATATTAATTCTCTGATTTATTTGATAATAATAATTTAGGATAGGAATAAGTAAAATGTTTTGGCTTCTACCTTTTCCTTTTCAGTCTTTCAGTTTTGTATATTATATAGAATAATATTGTCTTGTATTGCAATGATTGACTGAATAAAATACACAACAACAACAACATATGTAGAGCCCGTTGAATGGGATGAAACCCCGTGGCCTCGGCGCCTCAGGAGGAAGCACTTTAATCACCGCGTTGGAACGCCAGGTCATCGATATACTATTCAATCCGTGTGTGGGGGGTATTATGGGATGGCAGCTGCAGAAGCCCCTTCAGTCAGAGTGAACGTCTGAGTCAGTGAAGGGAGATGACCCACATGCTCCCAATCCACTCAGCTCTGGGGCTGACCATGCAGTTTTTATATTAAATTATCTAATCATCGTGTTTATAGATCATCCTGATGGCCACAGTGAAATCAGTGAGGGGGGGGGGGGGGGGGCATGACGTGATGTGAGATCTACAAAAGACAAGAAGGAGTCAGGCGACTGTATTTCTATTCACTATTCAATAATCACATAAGAAAAGAGGGACTTCTCTCCCTGATTCTCCCGTGCTCGTCCCTCCGTACTCACACACCCACCAAGGGGAGACAATATGTTTTATTATATATTTAATATTGTAGCACAA